>NW_013678416.1:10256-11924 GCF_000517525.1 Limulus polyphemus | reverse complement strand
AAAACCAGGTATAAAACAAAACAATGCATAAATAAAACCAGGTACAAAACAAAACAATGTATAAATAAAACCAGGTATAAAACAAAACAATGCATAAATAAAACCAGGTACAAAACAAAACAATGTATAAATAAAACCAGGTATAAAACAAAACAATGTATAAATAAAACCAGGTATAAAATACAACAATGTATAAATAAACCAGGTATAAACAAACAATGTATAAATAAAACCAGGTACAAAACAATATATAAATAAAACCAAGTACAAAACAAAAGAACGTCTTCCAGTAGCGATTAGAAAAATTTTAAACAGGTTGCAGTTGAATATGGATTTATTACTGGTTACCCGAGTAACCGTGACGCTCCCCCCATATTTATCCAGCTGTTTTATGACGTCAGTGATCCTAGGTCACTCATCCGTTTAATTTAACATGTATGATTATCTTACACGACACTGGCTGAGCTACCACGATATAAGAATTTAGTTTGACTGTTTATAATCATTTCATGGTTTAGAAATTTTAGCATGCAACTGTTGGTGTATATGATATTTATGAGATAACAAGTTTATTAGATCGGATCAGTTATGTCCCGCCCACTGCACTCGCCATAAAACATGTCTGTTAGTATATAGTTTGTCTCCAGTTGGTGTGAGTTATATCTGGGAATAATACAAGAAAATCCTTTGGTATTTGGGAACTGATACTGAAGATTATTTAGAATTTTCAGCTAGCTGATGTGGTGTTCTGGGGAAATAACGTTAAACGTGTTAACTGATGTGGTATTCTGAGGTAAGAACAATAAACATATTAACTAGGGATGCACGGGTAGTAACATTTGGCCGAATACCTGGTCCGGGTACCCGGTCACTAAGCTTCGGGGGGGAGTCAACCGGGACCGGGTTCTCCACCTTACCCCCCCCCCCCACCACACAAATTAGAAAACAAAACAAAACTGACGTTTATTACATTTAACCGAATAATCACCAACAGAACATTCAAGTTTTACTTTCAAAGCCTAGCCCCAACTTCTCAAACCCTAATTCATATTATTCTCAAACCCTAATCCATATTATTCTCAAACCCTAATTCATATTATTCTCAAAACCCCCACCTTCCCAAGATATCCACTTTTCAAGCCATGCCTGTTATTAACCCTATTGTTCTCTGAATCCCCGACTTTCAGCTTGCTCGGAACACGTTTTTTTATAACTGAACCAAAAGGGAACACCAGAAAGACTCTACAATATAAGGACATATCAGACAAACTCTACAATATAAGGACATATCAGACAAACTCTACAATATAAGGACATATCAGACCTCTACAATATAAGGACATATCAGACTCTACAATATAAGGACATATCAGACTCTACAATATAAGGACATATCAGACCTCTACAATATAAGGACATATCAGACCTCTACAATGTAAGGACATATCAGACCTCTACAATATAAGGACATATCAGACCTCTACAATATAAGGACATATCAGACCTCTACAACATAAGGACATATCAGACCTCTACAATATAAGGACATATCAGACTCTACAACATAAGGACATATCAGACAAACTCTACAATATAAGGACATATCAGACAAACTCTACAATATAAGGACATATCAGACAAACTCTACAATATAAGGACATATCAAAC
>NW_013678416.1:6480-9463 GCF_000517525.1 Limulus polyphemus | reverse complement strand
GACGTATTAGACCTCTACAATATAAGGACATATCAGACCTCTACAATATAAGGACATATCAGACTCTACAATATAAGGACATATCAGACAAACTCTACAATATAAGGACATATCAGACCTCTACAACATAAGGACATATCAGACTCTACATTATAAGGACATATCAGACCTCTACAACATAAGGACATATCAAACCTCTACAATATAAGGACATATCAGACTCTACAATATAAGGACATATCAGACAAACTCTACAATATAAGGACATATCAGACCTCTACAATATAAGGACATATCAGACCTCTACAATATAACTACATATCAGACCTCTACAATATAAGGACATATCAGACAAACTCTACAATATAAGGACATATCAAACCTCTATACATTACTCCTAATCACAGTTCTACACAACGTTAAACTACACAGAACTCCACTAACATCCTCTCTGAAAGTTCAACATCATTTTAGACAATGAGTAACTAGAACACTGTGACAGTTAGCCGCATTCCGTATCCATTCTCGCTGTTGTAACTGGGTGTGTACTTTTGAAAAATTCCGAAAATTTTAAGTAAAGTGTTCACTTTTTTCAAACTCCATACCTGACTTGTAAATAGAAGAACGTGACGAAAGTATTAAAATAAAACTGGTAACAATTTGTGAAGTTTTAGTAACCAGTATAAGTTTATACAGAAAGATCGGAATTCTAGCAATCCAAATTCCCTTGAATAGCTTCTTCAAATCATATATGTATTACAGAGACAAGCCTTGGTAGTGAGTGAAACAAGGCTGTATTTAAAATGACCTCTTCTTAAGGAAACCGTATTGTGTTGGTTAAGAAAGAAACATTAAAGTTGTTGCAGTCTATTAAAGACTTACTCCAACAAGTACTAACGGTTCTGATCGATAAAAGTCCCCAGAACCAAGCGGATATTATCGACATGCCGCCAGTGTTAGAACAAAGATTCCACATAAACCATCAATATCACAACTTAAACGGGAATAACTCTTAAACATCGTGCAGTTCTAGAGTATGTTGGGCATCTCCAACAAAACAAAATTTAACCCGAGTCAACTTTATAAGCTTATCATTCAGGCAACTAATATTGTGTCCGTCGTATCTCAGTCGGCCTGATGAGCCCTGGTATTGGAAGAAACACCTTATTCGATATTAGATATACGTGATATAGTTTGATCTACACGTAGTAGATATAGTTTCATTTACACGTTGTTCTTTACTTTAACTCGTAAGTTCTTAAAACTGTCCCAAGCTTTAAAGGCAAAAATTGGTCAACACTTCGTTCTGGATTTTTACCCAAATTACTTTTTGTTGAGCCCACCAGTGGCGCAGCGGCAAGTCTGTGGACTTATAACGCTGAAAACTGGTTTTCGATACCCGTGGTGAGGACAGCACAGATAGCCCACTGTGTGGCGTTTTGCTTAAAGAAAAAACAAAAAAAACTTTTGTTTAAGATGTGGTATCGTAACATTACCTAGGTATTTATTTTCAAGGAATTTTATTCAGCAGTATTGTGTGATATATACGTACCATTAGGTACCTCGGCCAGTAATTAACTTTCAATGTACATTGCTGAATAGAGTTGATAATTGTGTCACTGTTGGAGTCAAAGAATCACGAAGGGAGACCTTCACAGACCACTTGACCACTAGATGCAACATTTGTGGTATTTAGGCAAGAAGCAGTACTGTAGAACTGGAATATCGACCCCTCACGTTTAATAACGTGCAGTCCGTCATGCATGGGAGAATTCGGAACTACTAGCCATCACTTCCTTCGTGCTGTTACAGACCATAAGTCGCTCATCACAGTCATAAATGGAAGATGTCGAGTCTTACGGATGACAAGGGATGATAATAGTTGATGATATCGTGTGGAGTACTGAATTCTGCTCTTGATAGTTTTCAGTTGGAAGACAACCTGGCGAATGCTGTATATATATATATACGAATGTGACATCCTAGCCTTAAGGAGTGTCCGGATAGTCTTAGCACGCTGGTAATAAATAAAGGTAATGCCCTATCGATTATGAAGTTCTGGACAGTTCTGCACGTTCAGATGTATCTGTAATGTGACCATTTCTTCGTCAGTGTTATCATGGCGTTATCTCGTGTTCTGGAATAAGTAACGTTCCCATGGCATTAACGTCAACCATACTACAATTGGAGCTATTTTGCCAGAGGAGTGGCAATAGATTCCATCAGGTATACCAAAAGAATCCAAGCTATAATTAACCCGAAATGTTGGCTCCCTACCTATCAAAATACGCCCACAGCTGTGAAATACCTCACCTTTTACCCCCCAAAAATGCCGTACCAATCTGAGTGATATATATATATACAGTATTATACATATTGATTTTATTAATTAGCACACTCCATATATCCGTACTCACCTCCCTGTCAAGTAAATCTTACAGCAGCCAACTTGTAATAAGTGACAGCAATAGAAAGTTTCGCACTTATGTTGGAAGGGTGGATAATTATCAAATTTGACATCTGAGCGACTTTAATATAAAGGAAAAAAAAACTGACAAAAATGATTTATTTAAATAAACTGAAAGATGTGTCAATAGAATATTTATATAGTTGAATTGAAATATCTGTTTGTAATTGTGCACAAAGCTACACAATGGGCTAACCACGGGTATCGAAACCCGGTTTCTAGCGTTGTAAGTCCGCAGACATACCACTGTGTCACTAGGGGGCTGAATTTAAATAAAATTTATTTACATTTCGCCGACCTGAAGTGCGCACATTATTGTCGATAACACCAGAATTTGAATAATATTAACTAGCAGAGACCCGCCATCTATATCGTAAAAGTACTTTTTTAAATATAACATTTCTAGTACAATACAAACTAATTGTAATCGTAGACAACGAAATGTATAAATTCACTTGTATATAGGCCGTACATTATAAAACTTTAACTTATGTTAGGCCTAAGAGATAAATTAAC
>NW_013678416.1:3629-5480 GCF_000517525.1 Limulus polyphemus | reverse complement strand
ATAGGTTTCCTTTTAGTGAGTGTAAAACACGTAAATACACCAGTTTGATTTACGTTTATAGGACTTTGAACAAGTAAATAAAGATTTTTGTGCATGTGTGTGTTTACAGACATACACATGTACAAAGACTTAACGACAGAGAAAACGAAGTAGTGTAAAGTTTTTGTTTTTTTCAGTTTAACTACTTAGTCTGAAGATATTTCTTAACTATCCACTGGTGTTGTTGTTTTCTTGCAGTCAACCTGTTTTATCGCTTCAATGTAGAGCCAGGTATGGCTAAATGGATAGCTGCCAGAATTATGAATTCGTTGGCGTCTCGTGGTCACAGAAAGTACTGTACTCTCTGGTGTCTGGACGCGCTATCAGCGTGACAGTCAAATCGAACTATTCGCTCAGAGAAAAGTAGATCAAAAGTCTAAATCTATAATAATAAAAGGCATGCCTGTGTGTGTGTGTGTATGGCTACCATAGTTCCAAGAGGAAAGAACCTAGAATCCTAAAATGTTGCACCCGTACTAAGTGGCCCTGAGGGTGTGCACCTGGTTACTATTATTTATCTTATCCACGTGCGTGCGCTCATATTTTTAATGAGGCACGCTAGCGAAAAACCACATAGAAAAGAAGTGGTTCCTTCTATTACAAATAGAAATCACAGACAGACAGACACGCTCTTTTATTATAGACTGATAGCCCGTCCAAAATGATTAGGCAAGTACTACCACCCCATAGTATACCCCGTACTATATCAATTAGACTAACAACTTCCAATATTTTGAAAAACCAGTGCGTTTTGGTACCAATGCGTTCCAACAATGGCTTTTATGTCATGTTGCTCAGCAACAAAAGTATAACCTAATTTTATTGTTAGTCTATGTACTGAAAGTATAAAATGAAATATATAGACAATAAATCTGGAAAAAATATTTGTTGACTTCTTAATTTAGAGTCTCCGTTTATTAAAGTGGTTTATTTTTTTGTTAAAAACGTTGATGATATAACAGAGAATAGCTTAATTCAGAAACGATTTAAGTTTAGAATTGAATCGATATTTTTACTTTCATGTTAAATTTTATGCACTTGGCTTTAGGCTAGGTCATCTCACACTGTGTCTTTACTTTAGGCTTATTTATTAATTTCTTTAAATCATATCAACATTCACTACACTTACAAGGTTTCATGGCCTCCTTGCACCTCCGTCACTAAAATCGTAATGGGCAAATCGTAATGTATGCCAAAACTGAAACAGAAAGGCTGCGATTTATTCGCATAAACCAAAAGAAGCTCCGAGATGAAGATTATGTCCACCTGCGGGATGCTAAAATAGGTTCAGAATACACACACGCTGACATAGTCATCTGGAATATGTCAACCTAATAACCCGTGGGCAGCCGGATACTTTCGCTAGTTCTAAAATAAACAAGCTTCACTGTTTCCGAGCGAGGCAAATTCTCCCGTAATTTACTTAGTCTGTGAGGCTATGGATACAAAAAGTATATAAAAGTATATTTTCCGTAATTAGACACGAACTTCTAAAAATCTAAAAATTAATAAATACTGTTTCATTAAATTAGTTTTTACATTAGGGGATAAAAGGGCATCGTACTTTCTCAGCTCGAATCCGACTGACAATAAATGCGATGGTTTTATTGCCTTTAAATTTTTACATGTTTTACAGTGATTCCTGCACGCTAAACCTGAAAATGATATCCATTTTTCTCCATCACGTACATATTTTTCACAAAACTTCATAACGCAATACATAAAAGAGAGACTACACCACGTAGTTTTGAGACTAAAAGACGTAGATTTCACACACAAAAATCAGGATGAATGAGGATACATATTCATTTG
>NW_013678416.1:0-2944 GCF_000517525.1 Limulus polyphemus | reverse complement strand
ATTTTCATTGTGGTAAACGAAATAACAATTTGATCTAAGTAAGAGTTTTTTCTTCTTCCCGATTTGTGTAAAAAAATTCTTACGTGATAGAAAAAAAAAAAGAATATTATTTTCAAAATCTGCGAAGCTCGGTCATGGAAAATCAGTTATTAAAACCAGAACAATTTTAATGAAGTTTAAATTCGCAGGCCTGTGATATCAGTTACTCAACTTTTCATTGCACCAGCTCCTTCCCCGTCGGCTTAACGGTAAGTCTGAGGGCTTATATCGCTAAAAATCGGATTTGGATACCCGCAGGATAGACACAGGACAGATAGCTTTCTGTTTAACAACAAACAAATTACTGACATTAATCACATTTGTGATTAAGTATTTCGGATACAGTTTAACTGTGGAAAGGTGGAGTAACCAGTAGGCCTGATGTTTGTGATGAAGATTGACGATGTTTCTTCCTCCATGCCTAATAAACTGTTACTTTCAGATAATAAATCAAAACGGAAATTTTACACACCTTCGATTTGAAGTCCCTATTGGGCAAATTAAACAACACCATGCCCAGTCTAATATTATTTTGTTTATAAATGTTTCAGTGGTTTAATATGTGATGTTTAGATTAACTTGGGCATGGCCATTTAATAACTCGACCTTTTATAGTTTATGTGTTTTGAATTTCGCGCAAAGCTACAGGGGCTATCTGCGCTAGCGGTCCATAATGTAGCTGAGATAAATAGAGGGAAGGCAGCTAGTCAACACCACTCACCGCCAACTCTTCGGCTACTCTTTTACCAACGAACATTGGGATTGACCGTCACATGATAACGCCCCCACGACTGAAAGGACGAGCATGTTTGTTGACGAGGGTTCGAACCCGCGACCTTCAGATTGCGAATCGAGCGCCTTAACCACAAGGCCATGCCAGGCCTAATATTTAAATAATTATAGTAGTAGTAGTTTTTGTTTATTTGTTTTGGAATCTAGAATATTTTTTGAAGGGATGTTAATCGACTATCTGCACTTTGCCCACCGCGGGGAATCGAACCCCTGATTTTAGCATTGTAAGCCCATGTTAATGCTTATTTACTCTGTGAAAAAAATTGATACAACACAGGAAAGAAAAAGCGTGACGCAAATGACTTTCGTCACGATATTTATATCGCACCCGCATGTACTCGTCTTCGGTTCATCCATCAAAGTTAACCTAATTACACATCACATCAAGTATCGCTTTCGACCAACCCTGTTTCTTATCAATCTAAAACACGCGAATAATCTGATTTCTCTCGCTCTCTTTGTAAGGATCGTGCAAGAAATCGCTTTCGACCAACCCTGTTTCTTATCAATCTAAAACACGCGAATAATCTGATTTCTCTCTCTTTTGTAAGGATCGTGCAAGAAAAATACAAGTAGGACAACAACAATAAAAAATGTATGACTACAATACAAGTAGGACAACAACAATAAAAAATGTATGACTACAATACAAGTAGGACAACAACAATAAAAAATGTATGACTACAATACAAGTAAGACAACAACAATAAAAAATGTATGACTACAATACAAGTAGGACAACAACAATACAAAATGTATGACTACAATACAAGTAGGACAACAACAATAAAAAATGTATGACTACAAGTTATACACACACCGTCAGTAATACTCGGCTACAAACTAAGAATTTGTTTCTTTGTTGTTAAGCGCAAAGCTACAGAATGGCTATTTGTGCAATGTCCATCACGGGTATCGAAACCCGGATTTTAGCGTTATAAGCCTTCTTGCCTCTAAGCCACTACTGGGCTCGATAAGAAATATTACAATAAAAATATATTGAATTTTTTGGTTTCCCACTCGTGCCTCACGAAGTAATCCAGCCAGAGCGCCAACTACGTGTCCTGTCTTTCGATCAATAAGGGCAGACTCTAACTGGGCGTTTAAAAACCCAATACTGAGATAATGTGTAACACCCTTTCTAATCGATTCTTTCCTAAGTATCAATAAGTTTTTCGATCAGTGCGATTTTTCAAAAGTGAAAAAACGATTGGGTAGTCATACATTTTTTATTGTTGTTGTCCTACTTGTATTGTAGTCATACATTTTGTATTGTTGATGTCTTACTTGTGTTGTAGTCATACATTTTTTATTGTTGTTGTCCTACTTGTATTGTAGTCATACATTTTGTATTGTTGATGTCTTACTTGTATTGTAGTCATACATTTTTTATGTTGTTGTCCTACTTGTATTGTAGTCATACATTTTGTATTGTTGATGTCTTACTTGTATTGTAGTCATACATTTTGTATTGTTGATGTCTTAGATCAGAATATTCTTTTTTCACCGTATTCCAGTATAGGTTATATTGCGAAATACACCCAGTTAGCAATGTTACATCCTAGCCATAAACGTCCACAGAAATTTCTCTAGGTGTTGGTGTTGGTGGGTTTAAATCAAGGATATATATATTAAGGTGTGTGTGTGTATATATATACTGAATGAATAAAGAAAGAAATATTTCTTGTTTCCCAGGGTGACAAGTATCCTGTTGTATATATATATATGTACTGAATGAATAAAGAAAGAAATATGGTTATCATTTCCCAGGGTGGCAAGTATCCTATTGTATATATATATATATATGTACTGAATGAATAAAGAAAGAAATATGGTTATCATTTCCCAGGGTGGCAGGTATCCTATTTCCTATTGTATATATATGTACTGAATGAATAAAGAAAGAAATATGTTTCTCATTTCCCAGGGTAGCAAGTATCCTATTTCCTATTGTATATATATGTACTGAATGAATAAAGAAATAAATATGTTCCTCATTTCCCAGGGTGGCAAGTATCCTATTTCCTATTGTATATATATGTACTGAATGAATAAAGAAATAAATATGTTCCTCATTTCCCAGGGTGGCAAGTATCCTATTTCCTATTGTATA
>NW_013678415.1:6995-11221 GCF_000517525.1 Limulus polyphemus | reverse complement strand
AAACAGTTCGTACCGTGCATTCAGTGTTGTATGATCGCAAGCAGTTGTGCAAGTTTTATATTCATCGCTTAGTTTGATTTCACACAATTACAAACAGTTCGTACCGTGGTATTCTCTTCATTCAGTGTTGTATGATCGCAAGCAGTTGTGCAAGTTTTATATTCATCGCTTAGTTTGGTTTCACACATTTACAAACAGTTCGTACCGTGGTATTCTCTTCATTCAGTGTTGTATGATCGCAAGCAGTTGTGCAAGTTTGATATTCATCGCTTAGTTTGGTTTCACACAATTACAAACAGTTCGTACCGTGGTATTATGATCGCAAGCAGTTACACTTCTTCACAAGAGATGTTAATCACTGCGTATTTACACATAAATACCCTTTAAAATACGTCGATAGTATCTAAATCTTGGTGTTAAGATTACTTTTAATGTCTAGTGCGGGAGGTTTTATTTTTAATGTAGAAATTTAATGGAGAGAGGCACTTAGCCCTATCAACATAATGTATGATACGGCGATATATTTCAGTTCATAAATCATTTTTATATAAATTTTTATTAAAGTAGCGAAACGAGCAACCTATCAGTCTCTCTGTTAGTTAATACAAATTTACATAATTATGTAAGAAAGTTAAATTTGTGGATCTCTGAACGCTGTGGTTAGAATTGAGTTTTGTATGATTTGTAATTTCTACAGATTTGTTTTTGCAACATCTAAACCGTGCTGGGCATGCGTATTCTATTAGTGATTTAATATACTGTATGTATATTTTAATAATGTTTTGTGTAGAAGCTCCTGTATTTTTACCTGTTAGTCTTTTAACATAGTTTTCTCCTTGCCACATTTTTTTCGTTATTTAAGCTATATGTGAATTCCAGTTTAATTTTGAAGCATATGTTAGGCCTAAAAATTTTGCTGATGTACAGATATCAAAAAAGAGCACCGTTTAGGTATAATTCGAGTGAATTTCTAAGTAATTTGAGCAATTTTGCGAATAGTATTAATTTTGTTTTCAATATATTAATCTTAAATCTACTTTTTCGACAATATTCTATTATTCTATTGAGACCTGGTTGTTGGTTGTTCGATGCTATTGTGGGTGAGTTAGAGCTCTTCCAGATCATCAACAAACTGTGTATAATTTACATCTTTTAATGGCATGTTGCTTATACACATGATGTGTAGGATAGGACTAACTACCCCCTCCTTCAGGAACACCCGCCGCTAGAGTAAAATACTACATGTAGTACACGCCCTCTACATTTCATAGAAAGTTAGATAACCAGCGACTAACTCCTGTTGGTAGTTCCATTTATTTTAATTTGGTTGTTTGTTTTGAATTTCGCGCAAAGCTACACGAGGGCTATCTGCGCTAGCCGTCCCTAATTTAGCAGTGTGAGACTAGAGGGAAGGCAGCTAGTTATCACCACCCACCGCCAACTCTTGGGCTACTCTTTTACCAACAAATAGTAAAATTGACCTTCACGTTATAACGCCCCCACGGCCGAAAGGGCGAGCATGTTTGATGGGAAGGAAATTCGAACCCGCGACCCGCACACTGTGAGTCGCGCGCCCTAACCACCTGGCCTTTTAATTTGTATCTTAATCCCTTATGTCATACAGTGTTGAATGTTTTATCAATACCGGGAAAGCAAGCGGCAGTGTATTTATTTTGATTAAAACTATCTATTACGGTTTCATTTAGCCTAATTAAATGATCAGTTGTTTCTCGAAATTTCCTGAAACCATTTTGAACTTCGGGTAATTTTGATGTGATCTCCAGAAAATTTGAGATCCTATTGCTAATTATTCGTTCTCAAATTTTCCGCCTTATTCGCTGATTTTTCTTCCTTCAAGAACAAAAGTACATTTGCTTGCTTCCAAGAGGCAGGGGGTGTATCCCGAATTTAGGGATAGATTAAATAAAGCTGTTAAGTGATCAAACAATCTCTTTCTTTAACAATATTGATTGTATTTGATCTTCTCCTGGTGCTTTGTTTTTCGTTTGTTTCATTTTGTGCTGGATCTTGACTATTATTGTGGGTTATTGTTATGGTGGCCAGAAATTTTGGTGTATATAAATCTTGATTTCTGTTTACATATTAACTTTATTATAAAAAAATATTTATTCATCTCAGGTTCTTGATGTGTTTTAGATGTTTTTTTAAAAGCTTCTGCTTTTTGTTTATTTGTGTTTTATTATAGTAATGTAAAGTCGGATATTTGTGCGCTTCTCGAATATTTGTGAATCTTTTTAAATGCGTCCAAAATGTCTTAGAATCAGTGTAATTATTTAGCTTGGAACGGTATCTGTCCCAACTATCTTGTTTTAGTTGTTTAACTTCATTTCTTAGAATCAGTGTACTTATTTAGCTTGGAATGGTAACTGTCCCAACTATCTTGTTTTAGTTGTTTAACTTCATTTCTTAGAATCAGTGTAATTATTTAGCTTGGAACGGTAACTGTCCCAACTATCTTGTTTTAGTTGTTTAGTTGTCAGTCTTCATTTTACACTTGACTGGAAAAAGTAAACAGTCATGCTGGCATGTCGGCGTTTAAAGGGGCGTAACACATCTGATAATATTGCAGCTCAATATGATGAAATCATAAATATCTTTAACATCAACAAGGTGTCACATGTAACATCTGATAACGCATCCAACATGATCAAGGCTTTCTGCTTGCCTAGATTTGAACCGAAAACACTACCTAGTGTAACGGGACTCGAATCAAGAATCCTTGAATCCATACTTCAGAATGCTAACTAATAAGCTATGTCATCCATAACTCTATCATTTGCACTCCAACCGAACCACCATGTCAATATAAACATTAAATATTTCTATTGTCACTGACATAGAACAGGCCTAACAGTTCGTGTGTGAACACATGAAATTTAATTCAGGCATACAACAAATATCTATTTCTTATGATATTTTTATTATATTGAAGACTTGACATATAGTGTTAGAAAAGAACAAAACATATGAGAAGGAAGTAAAAACGTTTATATCTAAGGCAGATGATCTAATCATATGAGCAGGTTTAAAGTTTTGCTTATTAAAATAACGTATGAGGCATATAATGTTTTCCTAATTATCGATTGAAAAGTGAAAAAAAAAAAAAAAACTTTTGGACAGTGGCGTGTGATCTTTCACAAACAAGACACCAAATATGCAAATGACGATGATTAATGAACGTGTCAAATAAGAATAGAAATTACGTTAAGAATGATTAGGAAAAATACCACGACTCAATATTTTTATCAGCCAGCTTCTAATCCCAGGGATATTGACAAATATACCTAGTTTCCAGTTATTAGCGATTCACCGTTTGGACAAGTAACTCAATCCATGTATTAGGCTGTTGATATTGTTGGCAGAATTGTGTAAGATACTCAAATGTATTTCTATTATGTGTTGCAACACTATTGGATCAGAATAAAATACACGTCTTCCTTAAAATCTATATTTGGATTATGTGTTGCAACACTATTGGATCAGAATAAAATACACGTCTTCCTTAAGATCTATATTTGGGTTAAGTGTGTATTTTATTCTGATCCAATAGTGTTGCAAGCGTCTTCCTTAAGATCTATATTTTGATTATGTGTTGCAACACTATTGGATCAGAATAAAATACACGTCTTCCTTAAGAACTATATTTTTATTATGTGTAGCAACACTATTGGATCAGAATAAAATACACGTCTTCCTTAAGATATATATTTTTATTATGTGTTGCAACACTATTGGATAAGAATAGACTACACGTCTTCCTTAAGATCTATATTTTTATTATGTGTTGCAACACTATTGGATAAGAATAAAATACACGTCTTCCTTAAGATCTATATTTGGATTATGTGTTGCAACACTATTGGATAAGAATAGACTACACGTCTTCCTTAAGATCTATATTTCTATTACGTGTTGCAACACTATTGGATCAGAATAAAATACACGTCTTCATTAAGATCTATATTTTTATTATGTGTTGCAACACTATTGGATCAGAATAAAATACACGTCTTCCTTAAGATCTATATTTTTATTATGTGTTGCTACACTATTGGATCAGAATAAAATACGCGTCTTCCTTAAGATCTATATTTTTATTCCGTTTTGCAACACAATTGGATCAGAATAAAATACACGTCTTCCTTAAGATCTATATTTTTATTATGTTTTGCAACACAATTGGATCAGAATAAAATACACGTCTT
>NW_013678415.1:4260-6186 GCF_000517525.1 Limulus polyphemus | reverse complement strand
AATACATATATATATATATATATATATATATATATACTAAATCTATTTAAAGTAAATCACATAAGTCTGTGAAACGTGATTTTTAGATCGGTTGGTAAGTCAAATATATGGTGTATAAAGCTCTCTGTCTGCGAAACGTGATCTATAGAACGTTGTTAAATAAGTCAAATATACTATATTTTTTTCTACCTATTACAAGCCGCACTACGTATGGAACTAATATAAATATTATTGTTAATTGTGTTTTTGAATTTCCTATTTATATTTAGAAAAATTCGATACTGTTGTCTTATCCAATCATATTTCATTGATATATGTATTAGTAACATCTTATCCAATCATATTTCATTGATATATGTATTAATAACAGAGGCACGTTAAAAAGTCATATAGAAACAAACAAACAAGTTCAAATATAGTAACCAAGAGACCGTCTGTGAATTTTTCCCATACGATATACAGGTAGATCTACCAGGTATTTCTGCTGGCCACCAAATGAAAATAAGAAAACAAAGAAGATTCGTTACGAAATACCTCCCACCCCCTAAAGCGAAAATGCGTCATCCCGTTTTTTCGTAATTAATGGAAATAAACTACACACGTTTTTACGTACACAGAATAATAACTGTTTTACAATCATAATTACTCCAATCACAATAGATAAAAACAACCAAATTACTCGCCTACCGACGATAAACTTCTGTTGTTTGTTCAGTAGTAAGTCTTGCTTTTACTGTATGTTTTCATCTTGATTCCGTTATTGATTTAATTCCTGGTGAGGTTAACCACTCCTAGAATATTATCTATTTTACTGTATGTTTTCACTTTGATTCCGTTATTGATTTAATTCCCGGTGAGGTTAACCACTCCTAGAATATTATCTATTTTACTATATGTTTTCACTTTGATTCCGTTATTGATTTAATTCCCGGTGAGGTTAACCACTCCTAGAATATTATCTATTTTACTATACGTTTTCACTTTGATTCCGTTATTGATTTAATTCCAGGTGAGGTTAACCACTCCTAGAATATTATCTATTTTACTATACGTTTTCACTTTGATTCCGTTATTGATTTAATTCCAGGTGAGGTTAACCACTCCTAGAATATTATTTATTTTACTATACGTTTTCACTTTGATTCCGTTATTGATTTAATTCCCGGTGAGGTTAGCCACTCCTAGAATATTATTTATTTTACTATATGTTTTCACCTTGGTTCAGTCATTGATTTAATTCCAGGTGAGGTTAACCACTCCTAGAATATTATTTATTTTACTATATGTTTTCACCTTGGTTCAGTCATTGATTTAATTCCAGGTGAGGTTAACCACTCCTAGAATATTATTTATTTTACTATATGTTTTCACCTTGGTTCAGTCATTGATTTAATTCCCAGTGAGGTTAACCATTCCCAAAACATTATCTATGTCTACATCTATTTTTATATGTTTTGTAACAAGTAAATATAATCATATTAAAGAAAGGATTAAATTTCAGACATCGCAAAGTGTTGTTACTGAATTCTACTCATGCGCATTAGTTATTAAACACCTTTCTATGTAACAATTTAAAATAACACAACTAATAATTTTTATCCAATCATATATATTTCATGTTAAACAGTTAGTCCTTAACAGACGTAACTTGACAAAACAAAAGAAAAATATGTTATTTTTCAATGCATCAGTTATAATGAGCTCGAACGTTATACATGCATTTATATATACACCTGGAAAAAAGTTAAGCACCCCCGTGTTTTTTTCAAGTGATTCAGATTCGACGTTCTTGTGACTGATTATAAATTACCATTCAATCTAAACGTGTTTATCAAATGAAATTATGCATTATTGGGCACAAGAAACAAGATTATCACCGTAAATAACAATTTTAATTTACATATCATGACATCAAAATATGGACAG
>NW_013678415.1:0-3295 GCF_000517525.1 Limulus polyphemus | reverse complement strand
GAACATTGCTCAACATCATGAAAATTAAACCTTATTTTCAATAAGCAATCCTGAAAAATATTTGGGGGTGCTTAACTTTTTTCCAGGTGTATATAATTTCAGATGTGTTTCCAACAGTTTCAAACGTTATAATTAATACTGTGGCAGATAGTATTTACATAAAAGCCGCTATCCTCAAATTATTAAGTTCATTAATCCAGTATCGTTCTCCAGAATTTGTACTTCAAAAATACTACAAACTATTTTTTCAGTTAATATTACAAGCCAAAATAATGTAACACTTTTAAATATAATCAAATCTTCGTTGCAAGATTATGGAAAGATGAGTTAGGATATTAGGTATTCTAGACCGCTGAAGAAAATATCAAATACTGTCTGAAGCAGGGCTTCAAATGTACAACGTCGGGGACCACCTGTGGAGCGTTGTTAGCATTAAGTGTGTTACGTCACTCATAGAAACGAAAAGCCTCCACACGTCCTTAGTAAAAGACATTGAGATAACTTCTGACAGTCACTTCCGAATGAAAACTGACACGTGCGCGTTGTTGATCTGTTATTTAGTAGATTCTTGCCGACATCAGTAGTTTCTAAGGGTTAATGCTCGTGCCACTAATTATATGATTAACGCCTTTTTATTGTGTAAAGAGCAGGAAAATGAATCTTGACACATAATCAAGTGAGCTTACACAACTTTCGTAAAAGACGACTATTGTTTGGGGAATAATATATGACAGAGCACGTGCCCAACACCTCGAGATAAGGAGTACGTATCAATCAAGTCTTTCATTTTTCATGTAAAGCAATTCATATTAACAGGATATGAAATACTCGCAATTATTAAACTTTTCATGTAATCTCCTAAATTACATTTTTTTTGGGGGGGGGGTAAAATAAATTAATTTAACATTTCTTAATACTTGCTTTAAGGTTTTCGAGACCTCCGTTAGTTACAGATGTAAATTTGCTTATGTTCAGAATAACTTAAAAGTATTATATATTTTACACGATGTCCACAACCGACTATTGCCTGTTTGGTAAATAAGTTCATGAAAGTATCTGTTTTTTTGTAGTTAAGCACGAAGCTACACAATGGGCTATCTGTGCTCTGTCCACCACGGGTTTCTAAACTCTGGTTTCTAGCGTTGTATGTTCCCATCAAGTTCTTACTTTTAACAAGGCGAATAATTTACATAACTGAAGAATGATGTTTAGATACACAGCTACTGGTGCTACACATTCTTACTTTTAGCAAGGCGAGTAATTTACATCACTGAAGAATGATGTTTAGATACACAGCTACTGGTACTACACATTCCTACTTTTAACAAGGTGAGTGATTTATATAACTAAATAATGATGTTTAGATACAAAACTACTGGTGCTACACATTCTTACTTTTAACAAGGCGAGTAATTTACATAACTGAAGAATGATGTTTAGATACACAGCTACTGGTACTACAGATTCTTACTTTTAACAAGGCGAGTAATTTACATAACTGAAGAATGATGTTTAGATACACAACTACTGGTGCTACACATTCCTTACTTTTAACAAGGTGAGTGATTTATATAACTCAAGATTGATGTTTAGATACACAGCTACTGGTGCTACACATTCCTACTTTTAAGCAAGGCGAGTAATTTACATAACTGAAGAATGATGTTTAGATACACAACTACTGGTGCTACACATTCCTACTTTTAACAAGGTGAGTGATTTATATAACTCAAGATTGATGTTTAGATACTCAACTACTGGTGCTACACATTCTTACTTTTAACAAGGTGAGTGATTTATATAACTCAAGATTGATGTTTAGATACTCAACTACTGGTGTTACACATTCCTACTTTTAACAAGGTGAGTGATTTATATAACTCAAGATTGATGTTTAGATACACAACTACTGGTACTACACATTCTTACTTTTAACAAGGTGAGTAATTTACATAACTCAAGATTGATGTTAAGATACACAACTACTGGTGCTACACATTCTTACTTTTAACAAGGCGAGTGATTTATATAACTCAAGATTTATGTTTAGATACTCAACTACTGGTGCTACACATTCTTACTTTTAACAAGGTGAGTGATTTATATAACTGAAGAATGATGTTTAGATACACAACTACTGGTGCAACACATTCTTACTTTTAACAAGGCGAGTAATTTATATAACTCAAGATTGATGTTTAGATACACAACTACTGGTGCAACACATTCTTACTTTTAACAAGGTGAGTGATTTATATAACTCAAGATTGATGTTAAGATACACAACTACTGGTGCTGCTTTTCGATTACAAAGAAGCAACTTTATTAAGTAATATTATCTCTACTAATTTTCTCAAATGATCGATTATGTATAAAGGATAAAATAATAAAACGAAAAAAAATACTCAAACTAGAATAGCATACTACTAACCACGTTGTGAATAAGGTATAGAACAAATATCATATTGTTTAAATTTTAAATGCTTAAGTACAAGTTTGATTGCATTCAATGATAAACGGATTCACCTACGTGCAATAAATCACATTTTCTGTGTTCTTATCATATTTTCTTTTAACTTAACATCTGCCTTCTGATTTTTTGTAATTAAGTTTCAACGTACAACAATACCATATTAAATATGTAAAGATGCCGAAGACTACATACAACTCGGAATTAACAGGGAAACACAAGCTGTTTCTACTGTCTATTAGCTTCATTATACCAAGAACAACATACGCATTCCTTGCACGACATCCGTAACAAACTCGCTTCGCGAATCAGTGATGGCATTTTAAGCAGTCGGTATTGGTCAACATGTTAACAACATACGACTTGTAGAATGCATTACCTTCCAGTCGTTGCCAGCGAAGATTCGATATCATACTAATAAATAAATAAATAAATAAATAAATAAATAAAAGGATTATTACCGAAACAAATTGTACACTGAGAAATTCTGAGATTTTACCTGCAGCTCACATTAAATAAATAATAATTATTTTACTCATCACAGAGTTTGGCTGGTGGTTCAAACAGTCGACCGATTAAAAAGCTACACGAGGGCTATCTGCACTAGCCGTCCCTAATTTAGCAGTGTAATACTAGAGGGAAGGCAGCTAGTCATCACCACCCACCGCCAATTCTTGGGCTACTCTTTTACCAACGAGTAGTGGAATTGACCTTCACGTTATAACGCCCCCCACGGCTGAAAGGGCGAGCATGTTGGATGGGACGGGGATTCAAACCCGCGACCCTCAGATTGCTAGTCGAGCGCCCTAACTACCTGGCCATGCC
>NW_013678414.1:8509-10041 GCF_000517525.1 Limulus polyphemus | reverse complement strand
TACTAACGCAGACTTCTTGATGATGAGTAATGGTAAAAATGTTGTCTTATGGATTTAAAACTTTTATACTAACGCAGACTTCTTGATGATGAGTAATTGTAAAGATATTCACTTATCGATTTAAAACTTCAGTACTTATGCAGATTTTTTTTTGTTGAGTAATGGTAAAAATATTTTCTTATAGATTTAAAACTTCTATACTTACGTAGACTTCTTGATGATGAGTAATTGTAAAGATATTCATTTATCGATTTAAAACTTCAGTACTTATGCAGATTTTTTTTTGTTGAGTAATGGTAAAAATATTTTCTTATAGATTTAAAACTTCTACACTAACGCTGATAGATTGATAATGATTAATAGTAAAAATATTGTCTTAGGGATTTAAAACTTCTACACTAACGCTGACATTTTTTTGATGAGTAATGGTAAAATATTGTCTTATGGATTTAAAACTTCTACACTAACGCAAACTATTTTTTGATGAGTAATGGTAAAAATATTTTCTTATAGATTTAAAACTTCTACACTAACGCTGACAGATTGATAATGATTAATAGTAAAAATATTGTCTTAGGGATTTAAAACTTCTACACTAACGCTGACATATTGATAATGATTAATGGTAAAATATTGTCTTATGGATTTAAAACTTCTACACTAACGCAAACTATTTTTTTGATGAGTAATGGTAAAATATTGTCTTATGGATTTAAAACTTCTACACTAACGCAAACTATTTTTTTGATGAGTAATGGTAAAATATTTTCCCATGGATTTAAAACTTCTATACTAACGCAAACTTCTTGATGATGAGTAATGGTAATAATATTGTCTTATAGAGTTAAAACTTCTACACTAACGCAGACTTATTGATAATGATTAATTGTAAAAATATTGTCTTATGGATTTAAATCTTTTACACTAACGCAGACTTCTTGATGATGAGTAATGGTAAAAATATTGTATTACAAATTTAAAACTTCTATACTAACGTAGATAATTTACCGTTACTCATCATCAAGAAGTCTATCTTATTCATTTAAAACTTCAGTACTTATGCAGACTTTTTTATGTTGAGTAATGGTAAAAATATTGTCTTATACATTTAAAATTTCTACACTAACGCTGACATATTGATAATGATTAATGGTAAAAATACGGTCTTTTGTATTTAAAACTTCTACAATAACGCAAACTTTTTTTTGATGAGTAATGGTAAAATATTTTCGCATGGATTTAAAACTTCTATACTAACACAAACTTCTTGATGATGAGTAATGGTAAAATATTTTCGCATGGATTTAAAACTTCTATACTAACGCAAACTTCTTGATGATGAGTAATGGTAATAATATTGTCTTATAGATTTAAAACTTCTACACTAACTCAGACTTATTGATAATGATTAATTGTAAAAATATTGTCTTATGGATTTAAATCTTTTACACTAACGCAGACTTCTTGATGATGAGTAATGGTAAAAATATTGTTTTATGGATTTAAAACTTCTATACTAACGCAAACTTCTT
>NW_013678414.1:0-7916 GCF_000517525.1 Limulus polyphemus | reverse complement strand
GACTTATTGATAATGATTAATTGTAAAAATTTTTTCTTATGGATTTAAATCTTCTATACTAACGCAAACTTCTTGATGATGAGTAATGGTAATAATATTGTCTTATAGAGTTAAAACTTCTACACTAACGCAGACTTATTGATAATGATTAATTGTAAAAATATTGTCTTATGGATTTAAATCTTTTACACTAACGCAGACTTCTTGATGATGAGTAATGGTAAAAATATTGTCTTACAAATTTAAAACTTCTATACTAACGTAGATAATTTACCGTTACTCATCATCAAGAAGTCTATCTTATTCATTTAAAACTTCTATACTAACGCAAACTTCTTGATGATGAGTAATGGTAAAAATATTTTCTTATAGATTTAAAACTTCTACACTAACGCTGACAGATTGATAATGATTAATAGTAAAAATATTGTCTTATGGATTTAAAACTTCTACACTAACGCTGACATATTGATAATGATTAATGGTAAAATATTGTCTTATGGATTTAAAACTTCTACACTAACGCAAACTTTTTTTTGACGAGTAATGGTAAAATATTTTCGCATGGATTTAAAACTTCTATACTAACGCAAACTTCTTGATGATGAATAATGGCAATAATATTGTCTTTTAGAGTTAAAACTTCTACACTAACGCAGACTTATTGATAATGATTAATTGTAAAAATATTGTCTTATGGATTTAAATCTTTTACACTAACGCAGACATCTTTTTGATGAGTAATGGTAAAAATATTGTCTCACAAATTTAAAACTTGTATACTAACGCAGACTTCTTTATGATGAGTAATGGTAAAAATATTGTCTTATGGATTTAAAACTTCTACACTAGAGCAGACTTCTTGATGATGAGTAGAGGTAAAAATTTTGTCGTGTGCATTTGAAATTTCTGTACCAACGAAGACTTCTTGATGATGAGTAATGGTAAAATATTGTCTTGTGCATTTAAACTTCTGTACCAACGCAAACGTCTAAATGATGAGTAACGGTAAAAATATATTCTTATAGATTTAAAACTTTTATACTAACGTAGACTTCTTGATGATGAGTAATGGTAAAAATTTTGTCGTGTGCATTAAAAATTTCTGTACCAACGCAGACTTCTTGATGATGAGAAATGGTAAAAATATTGTCTTATGGAGTTAAAATTTCTACACTAACGCAGACTTCTTGATGATGAGTGATAGTAAAATATTGTCTTATGGATTTAAAACTTCTACACTAACGCAGACTTCTTTTTGATGGGTAATGGTAAAAATATTGTCTTATGGATTTAAAACTTCTTAACTAACGCAGACTTCTTGATGATGAGTAATGGTAAAGTATTGTATTAGGGATATAAAACTTTTATACTAACGAAGTTTTTTGATGATGAGTAATGATAAAAATATTGTTTATGGATTTAAAACTTTTGTACTAAATTATACTTCTTGATGATGAGTAATGGTATAATATTTTTTATAAATTTAAAACTTCTATACTAAAGCAGACTTCTTGATGATGAGTAATGGTAAAAATATTGTTTTATGCAGTTAAAATTTCTACACCAACGCAGACTTCTTGATGATGAGTGATAGTAAAATATTGTCTTATGGATTTAAAACTTCTATACTAACGCAGACTTCTTTATAATGAGTAATGGTAAAATCATTGTTAATGGATTTAAAACGTCTACACTAACGCAGACTTCTTGACGATGTGTAATGGTAATAATATTGTCTCCCAGATTTAGAACTTCTGTACTAACGCAGACTTCTTGTTGATGAGTAATGGTAAAAATATTGTCTTACAGATTTAAAACTTCTATACTGACGTAGACTTCTTGATGATGAGTGATGGTAAATATATTGTCTTATGTATTTAAAACTTCTATACCAACTCGGAATTCTTAATGATGAATAATGGTAAAAATATTGTCTTATGGAGTTAAAACTTCTGCACTAACTCAGAATTCTTGATGATGAGTAACGGTAAAAATATTGTCTTATGGATATAAAACCTCTATACTGACGATGACTTCTTGATAATGAGTAATGGTAAAAATATTGTCTTGTGCATATAAAACTTTTATATTTACGCAAACTTTCTGATAATGAGTAATGGTAAAAATATTGTCTTATGGAGTTACAACTTCTGCACTAACGCAGACTTCTTGATGATGAGTAATGGTAAAAGTATTGTCTTATGGAGTTAAAACTTCTACTCTAACCCTGACTTATTTATAATGATTAATGGTAAAAATGTTGTCTTATGGATATAAAACTTCTACACTAATGCAGACTTCTTTTTGATGAGTAACGGTAAAATATTTTCTTATAGATTTAAAACTTCTATACTAACGTAGACTTCT
This sequence comes from Limulus polyphemus, assembly GCF_000517525.1. NCBI lineage: Eukaryota > Metazoa > Arthropoda > Merostomata > Xiphosura > Limulidae > Limulus > Limulus polyphemus. Next base: position 5,546 of record NW_013678414.1, on the reverse strand, counting down.
TGATGACGAGTAATAGTAAAGATATTCTCTTATCGATTTAAAACTTCTATACTAACGCAGTTTTTTGATGATGAGTAATGTTAAGAATATTGTTTATGGATTTAAAACTTCTATACTAACGTAGATTTCTTGACGATGAATAACGTTAAAAATATTGTCTGATGTATTTAAAACTTCTATACTAACGCAGACTTCTTGATGATGAGTAATGGTAAAAATATTTTCTGATGGATTTAAAACTTATATACTAACGCAGACTTCTTGATGATGAGTAATGGTAAAATATTTTCTTATGGATTTAAACCTTCTATACTAACGCAGACGTCTTGATGATGAGTAATGGTAAAATATTGTGTTATGGATTTAAAACATCTATACTAACGCAGACTTCTTGATGATGAATAATGGTAAAAATATTGTTTATGGATTAAAAACTTCTATACTAACGTAGACTTCTTGATGATGTTTAACGTTAAAAATATTGTCTGATCGATTTAAAACATCTATACTAACGCAGACTTCTTGATGATGAATAATGGTAAAAATATTGTTTATGGATTAAAAACTTCTATACTAACGTAGACTTCTTGATGATGTTTAACGTTAAAAATATTGTCTGATGGGTTTAAACTTCTATACTAAAGCAGACTTCTTGATGTTGAGTAATGGTGAAAATATTGTTTATGGATATAAAACTTCTATACTATCGCAGACATCTTGACGATGTTTAACGTTAAAAATATTGTCTGATGGGTTTAAACTTCTATACTAAAGCAGACTTCTTGATGTTGAGTAATGGTGAAAATATTGTCTTATGGATTTAAAACTTCTATACTAACACAGACTTCTTGATGATGAGTAATGGTAAAAATATTGTTTATGGATTAAAAACTTCTATACTAACACAGACTTCTTGATGATGAGTAATGGTAAATATATTGTCTAATGGAGTTAAAACTTCTATACTAACGCAGACTTCTTGATGATGAGTAATGGTAAAATATTGTTTATAGATTTAAAACTTCTATACTAACGTAGACTTCTTGATGATGAGTAATGGTAAAAATAGTGTCTTATGGATTTAAAATTTCTACCATTACTCATCATTAAGAATTCTGCGTTAGTATAGAAGTTTTAAATCGATTAGGGAATATCTTTGCTATTACTCATCATGAAGAAGTTTGTATAAGTATAAAAGTTTTAAATCCATAAGACAATATTTTAACCATTACTCATCATCAAGAAAACTGCGTTAGTATAGAAGTTTTAAATCCATAAGAAAATATTTTACCATTACTCATCAAAAAGAAGTCTGCGTTACTTTAGAAATTTTATATCTATAAGACAACATTTTTACCGTTACTCATCATCAAGAAGTCTACGTTAGTATAGAAGTTTTAAATCTTTAAACAATACTTTTATCGTTAAACATCATCAAGAAGTCTATTTAGTATAGAAGTTTTAAATCCATAAACAATATTTTTATCATTACTCATCATCAAGAAGTCTGCGTTAGTGTTAAAAATATTGTATATGGATTTAAAAGTTCTATAATAACGCAGACTTCTTGATGATGAGTAATGGTAAAAATATTGCCTTATATATTAACAACTTCTACACTAACGCAGACTTCATGATGATGAGTAATGGTAAAAATTTTGTTTATAGACTTAAAACTTTTATACTAACGTAGATTTCTTGATGATGTTTAACGTTAAAAATATTGTCTGATGGATTTAAACTTCTATACTAAAGCAGACTTCTTGATGATGAGTAATGGTAAAAATATTGTTTATGGATTTAAAACTTCTATACTAACGCAGACTTCTTGATGATGAGTAATGGTAAAAATATTGTCTTATGGAGTTAAAACTTCTACACTAACGCTGACATATTGATAATGATTAATGGTAAAAATATTGTTTTATGGAGTTAAAACTTCTATACTAACGTAGACTTCTTGACGATAAGTAATGGTAAAAATGTTGAAAAAAAATTGCGTTACTATAGAAGTTTTATATCCATAAGACAATATTTTACCATTACTCATCATCAAGAAGTCTGTGTTTGTATAGAAGTTTTAAATCCATAAGAACCATTACTGATCATCAAGAAGTCTGCGTTAGTATAGAAGTTTTAAATCCATAAGAAAATATTTTTAACATTACTAATCATCAAGAACTCTGCTTTAGTATAGAAGTTTTAAATACTTCAGACAATATTTTTAACGTTACTAATCATCAAGAAGTCTGCGACAGTATAGAACTTTTAAATCCATAAACAATATTTTTACCATTACTCATCATGAAAATATTGTTTATGGATTTAAAACTTCTATACTAACGTAGACTTATTGATAATGATTAATGGTAAAAATATTGTCTTATGGATTTAAAACTGTAACACTAACGCAGACTTCTTTTTTATGAGTAATGGTAAATTAATTGTCTTATGGATTTAAAACTTCTATACTAACGCAGACTTCTTGATGATGAGTAATGGTAAAAATATTGTTTATGGATTTAAAAGTTCTATACTAACGCAGACTTCTTGATGATTAGTAAGGTTGAAAATATTGTCTGATGTATTTAAAACTACTATACTAAAGCAGAGTTCTTGATGATGAGTAATGGTAAAAATATTATTTATGTATTTAAAACTTCAATACTAACGCAGACTTCTTGATGATGAGTAATGGTAAAAATAGTGTCTTATGGATTTAAAATTTCTACACTAACGCAGACTTCATGATGATGAGTAATGGTAAAAATATTGATTATAGATTTAAAACTTGTATACTAACGTAGACTTCTTGATGATGAGTAACGGTAAAAATACCGTCTTATTACTTTAAATCTTCAGTACTAATGCAGACTTCTTGATGATGAGTAATGGTAAAAATATTATCTTATGGAGTTATAACTTCTACACTAACGCTGACTTATTGATAATGATTAATGTTAAAAATATTGTCTTATGGATTTAAAACTTCTACACTAACGAAGACTTCTTGATGATGAGTAATGGTAAAAATATTGTCTTATGGAGTTCAAACTTCTATACTAACGCAGTTTTCTTGATTATTAGTAACGTTAAAAATATTGTCTGATGTATTTAAAACTTCTATACTAAAGCAGAGTTCTTGATGATGAGTAATGGTAAAAATATTGTTTATGGATTTAAAACTTCTATACTAATGCAGACTTCTTGATGATGAGTAATGGTAAAAATATTTTCTTATGCATTTAAAACTTCTATACTAACGCAGTTTTTTGATGATGAGTAATGGTAAAAATATTGTTTATGGATTTAAAACTTCTATAATAACGTAAACTTCTTGACGATGAATAAAGTTAAAAGAATTGTCTTATGGATTTAAAACTTCTATACTAACGTAGACTTCTTGATGATGTTTAACGATAAAAATATTGTTTATGGATTTAAAAGTTCTATACTAACGCAGTTTTCTTGATGATTAGTAACATTAAAAATATTGTCTGATGTATTTAAAACTTCTATACTAAAGCAGAGTTCTTGATGATGAGTAATGGTAAAAATATTGTAGAAGTTTTAAATCCATAAGTACTAACGCAGACTTCTTGATGATGAGTAATGGTAAAAATATTTTCTTATGCATTTAAAACTTCTATACTAACGCAGAATTCTTAATGATGAGTAATTGTAATAAATATTGTCTTATGGATTTAAAACTTCTACACTAACGCAGACTTCTTGATGATGAGTAATAGTAAAGATATTCTTTTATAGATTTAAAACTTCTATACTAACGTAGACTTCTTGATGATGAGTAATGGTAAAAATATTGTCTTATGGATTTAAAACTTCTTACCATTACTCATCAAAAAGAAGTATGCGTTAGTGTAGAAGATTTAAATCCATAAGACAATATTTTTACAATTAATCATTATCAATAAGTCTGAGTTAGTGTAGAAGTTTTAACTCTATAAGACAATATTATTATTATTACTCATCATCAAGAAGTCTGAGTTAGTATAGAAGTTTTATATCCATAAAACAATTATTTTTACCATTACTCATCATCAAGAAGTCTGCGTTAGTATAGAAGTTTTAAATACATAAAAATATTATACCATTACTCATCATCAAGAAGTTTGCATTAGTATAGAAATTTTAAATACATAAGACAACATTTTTACCGTTACTCATCATCAAGAAGTCTACGTTATTATAGAAGTTTTAAATCTATAAAAAATATTATACCATTACTCATCATCAAGAAGTTTGCATTAGTAAAGAAATTTTAAATACATAAAAAATATTTTTACCATTACTCATCATAAAGAAGTCTGCGTTAGTATAGAAGTTTTAAATTCATAAGACAATATTTTTACCATTACTCATCATAAAAAAGTCTGCATTAGTACTGAAGTTTTAAATGAATAAGATAGAGTTCTTGATGATGAGAAACGGTAAAAATACTACGTTAGTATACAATATTTTTACCATTACTCATCATCTAGAAGTCTGCGTTAGTATAAAGATTTTAAATTTGTAAGACAATATTTTTTTATGGATTTAAAACTTCTATACTAACGCAGACTTCTTGATGATGAGTAATGGTAAAAATATTTTTTATGGATTTAAAAGTTCTATACAAACACAGACTTCTTGATGATCAGTAAGGTTAAAAATATTGTCTGATGTATTTAAAACTTCAATAGTAAAGCAGAATTCTTGATGATGAGTAATGGTAAAAATATTGTCTTATGGATTTAAAACTTCTACACTAACGCAGACTTCTTGATGATGAGTAATGGTAAAAATATTTTTTATGGATTTAAAAGTTCTATACAAGCACAGACTTCTTGATGATTAGTAAGGTTAAAAATATTGTCTGATGTATTTAAAACCTTGAATACTAAAGCAGAATTCTTGATTATGAGTATTGGTAAAAATATTTTTTATGTATTTAAAATTTCTATACTAACGCAAACTTCTTGATGATGAGTAATGGTAAAAATATTGTTTATAGATTTAAAACTTCTATACTAACGTAGACTTTTTGATGATGAGTAATGGTAAAAATATTGTCTTATGGATTTAAAACTTCTACACTCTACCAGACTTCTTGATGATGAGTAATGGTAAAAATATTATTTATAGATTTAAAACTTCTATACTAACGCAGACTTCTTGATGATGAGTAATGGTAAAAATGTTGTCTTATGGATATAAAACTTCTACACTAATGCAGACTTCTTTTTGATGACTATTGGTAAAAATATTGTTTATGGATTTAAAACTTCTATACTAACGTAGACTTGTTGATGATGAGTAACGGTAAAAATACTGTCTTATTAATTTAAAACTTCAGTACTAACGCAGACTTCTTGATGATGAGTAATGGTAAAAATATTGTTTATAGATTTAAAACTTCTATACTAACGTAGACTTCTTGATGATGAGTAATGGTAAAAATATTGTTTATAGATTTAAAACTTCTATACTAACGTAGACTTCTTGATGATGAGTAATGGTAAAAATATTGTTTATAGATTTAAAAC
>NW_013678413.1:4424-10404 GCF_000517525.1 Limulus polyphemus | reverse complement strand
GACGAATGATAATTATCAACCTTTTCATTGTTTAATAGAAACAAAGGTATAAATATAGTGACGAATGATAATTATCAACCTTTTCATTGTTTAAAGAAACAAAGGTATAACTATAGTGACGAATGATAATTATCAACCTTTCATTGTTTAATAGAAACAAAGGTATAAATATAGTGACGAGTGATAATTATCAACCTTTCATTGTTTAAAGAAACAAAGGTATAACTATAGTGACGAATGATAATTATCAACCTTTTCATTGTTTGATAGAAACAAAGGTATAAATATAGTGACGAATGATAATTATCAACCTTTTCATTGTTTAATAGAAACAAAGGTATAAATATAGTGACGAATGATAATTATCAACCTTTTCATTGTTTAATAGAAACAAAGGTATAAATATAGTGACGAATGATAATTATCAACCTATTCATCTTTTTTTTTATTATTTATTTTATGACAGCGCAGAAATGATTTAAATTTCAGTTCTTTTGTGTTCCATATAAAGAAACTTGATCCCTATAATAAGACTTGACGTAAGGCTACGAAAACCTAACAGATTCATACCATGTTATTTGTTCTTATATAACAACAAAGTAACAACTTCTAGTAGTGTTAAAGAGATATAATTAAAGCAATTGGTTCGATGCCCAGTTTTTCACCCTTGGTAATAACCTAAGGTAGAGTGTCAGCAGCGCCCCCTCTTGTTATCAGAGATAACATGTACATTTGTTGGCTTTCTCCCTCTCTTTACTTTGTCGTCTATACTCAAATGTTATACATGCCAGACTTTTCACTTAGAGCATTAAGACAGTTCCTTTCCATATGGCAGTGTTTCCGGGCCTTAGTTTTCCCTGATGTTGTAATTAGACAAGGTTTTGAAGGGCGGAAGTCAGATAAAATTAGAAAAAGACACGCTGGAAACACCAACATTTTGATTAAGCATTAAATCAAGAGCGTTTGTTAATCGCAGGAGCAACCAATAAGAACTTCTGTCTTCATGAAGTATGTACAATATTAACGAGTTGTTGAAAATAAAGAATTTCCATTGGTGATAACGACATTTAAAGTTCAAAAAAAAAGTATGCATTATTCTGTGTGTAGCAAACTAGGGTTAGTAGTCTGGCTGATACAAACAAACACTCAAAAATCGCCTACGATGAACTTAAATATGTTATAAAATAATAAAATAAAGAAATTTAATGTGGTAATAATGCGTACTGTATTCTAAACATCACTTGGACTAATGCCATCAGTACAGCTTCGACTTTGTTTCATTATTATATAACGTGTTACTTAAGGTATTTTCACCTTGGAAATAGCTTATAAAATCGGTAACATAATACGATAAGTCATGAAAGAAACAATATGCTAAACGAAAGATTTAGGCGTTAGGTAAACAATACGCAATAATACGGAGTTAGACATGAGGTAGAGAATACGAAACAATAAGGAGTTAAACATAGGTAGAGAATACGTAATAATAATAAGGAGTTAAACATAGGTAGAGAATATGTAATAATAAGGAGTTAGAAATGAGGTAGAGAATATGTAATAATAAGGAGTTAAACATAGGTAGAGAATATGTAATAATAAGGAGTTAAACATAGGTAGAGAATACGTAATAATAAGGAGTTAAACATAGGTAGAGAATATGTAATAATAAGGAGTTAAACATAGGTAGAGAATACGTAATAATAAGGAGTTAAACATAGGTAGAGAATATGTAATAATAAGGAGTTAAACATAGGTAGAGAATACGTAATAATAAGGAGTTAAACATAGGTAGAGAATATGTAATAATAAGGAGTTAAACATAAGTAGAGAATATGTAATAATAAGGAGTTAGACATAGGTAGAGAATATGTAATAATAAGGAGTTAGACATAGGTAGAGAATATGTAATAATAAGGAGTTAGACATAGGTAGAGAATATGTAATAATGAGGAGTTAAACATAAGTAGAGAATAAGTAATAATAAGGAGTTAGACATAGGTAGAGAATACGTAATAATAAGGAGTTAAACATAGGTAGAGAATATGTAATAATAAGGAGTTAGACATAGGTAGAGAATACGTAATAATAAGGAATTAGACATAGGTAGAGAATATGTAATAATAAGGAGTTAGACATCGGTAGAGAATATGTAATAATAAGGAGTTAGACATAGGTAGAGAATATGTAATAATAAGGAGTTAAACATAGGTAGAGAATATGTAATAATAAGGAGTTAAACATAGGTAGAGAATATGTAATAATAATAAGGAGTTAAACATAGGTAGAGAATACGTAATAATAAGGAGTTAAACATAGGTAGAGAATATGTAATAATAAGGAGTTAAACATAGGTAGAGAATATGTAATAATAAGGAGTTAAACATAGGTAGAGAATATGTAATAATAAGGAGTTAGACATAGGTAGAGAATATGTAATAATAAGGAGTTAAACATAGGTAGAGAATATGTAATAATAAGGAGTTAGACATAGGTAGAGAATATGTAATAATAAGGAGTTAGAAATGAGGTAGAAATCACACTTAAATAGATATAAATTATCAACAAATATTACAGCTAACCTACGTCTAAAGGTGTTTTTTTTTGTTTGTTTGTTTGAAGATCTGTTGAATTATTTTTGATCATAAAATAAAGAAAAATAGAAGTTATTTCGAAAATTGTTTAATTATGAACAGTCCAAATTATTCCGTTTGTAAATGAAAATACGGTCAAATCTATTACTAATGAATATTGTGAAATTGAATGCCTATAGTTTTACAAATGAAGGGACAACTGATATGGACACGACAAATAGCCCTATGTGGCTTTGCTCTAAAAACCAAATAAATAACAAACAACACTTCGAATTAAAATAATGATAATTAATCTAAAGGTAATTATTTAAAACGTATTAAAAAATGGCTCCATTTTTAAAGTATGTATATCACTTGTGAACTGTTAAGTACAATTACATCGAAACGTTATTATTACATCCTAAATTATTGTACTGAAATATTTTCATTAAATATAGAAAAAAATGCAGTTAGGTGGTCTTGTAAATGAGGTTTGACAGTGAATTACACTAGCAATCAGAAGTGGGGGTTTCCTTATATTTAATTATAAAACTCCAGGGAAATAAAATAGTCGCCAGATATAAAACTCTATACCCCAACCAAGAGCAAGAGAAGTAAACAAAAGCAGTATTTCTACACGTGTCACCAGTAACCACTCCAAGCATACGATACTTAAGGTTTACAATGTAGTAAACCACTTAAATAAATTGCTCTTGCTGAAGCTGAGTAATAATAAAAGGAGATTGTCCCTTACTCACACAGTATGTGAACTTGGGTAAATTAGTAATCTATACAACAATCACTGCAGCGAACATGTGGTGAAAAATGAAACTTCGTCAGTTCATTAGATAGACAGATAAAGAGAACTTCGTCAGTTCATTAGATAGACAGATATTCTTTTGAACCAATTTCACTCCAGATAAGTGTCATTCAAACCTTTTTTTACACTTCACATTAAGTACGAGTTATAACTAAAACATGTGGTCAGAAAATTCATAATTTTAAAAACTAAGATAAGTAACACACCTATGAAGCATTTAATATAACCTCTATGTAACCATGCTATAATATATTTAGAGCTTAAAGTTATAATCAGTAAACCCTCGTTTCTGTACAATCCACAAAGAAAATCTTCCTCACAGTTCCTTCAGATAAGGTACTGGTTAAAGAAGTGTTTGATATGACATCATGATGTAGCAATGGATGACATCGTCATGTAACAATGGACGACATCGTGATGTAGCAGTGGATGACATTTTGATATAGCAGTACATGACATCGTGATGTAACAATGGATGATATCCTGATGTAGCAATGGATGACATCCTGATGTAACAATGGACAACATCGTGATGTAGCAGTAGATGACATCGTGATGTAGCAGTGGATGGCATTGAGTTTTTCTATCAGCTGTGAATTTGTTTTTAACTAAACATGTAGACCTCCTTTCATATTTGGCAATAAAACTGTTATGATATAGACATTGTTTGGTTTAATAATCATTGATTGCAGACCAGACAAACAAAGGAGATAAGAATTATAGGAAAAAATTCATCTGTGTGTTTTTTGTATACACTATGGTATCTATATATTTTTAATGTGATTATAGTTGCACCCTTTTATTTTAGACATAACGTTAGTTTAGTATTTCATAGATAGGGTTATGCTTGCGAAAATTGATCGTTTTTGTAAAGCGTATGTATCAGCCCTTTCATATGCTCATATATTCCAAGACAGAGATATGCCTTATATTTAATAGGATTGGAAAAGAAAAGAATATGGATCAACTTGGGGTTCCAGAAACAACTACAAACAGACCTGAATCAAGTCTTACTCCAGACGTTGTAAGCAAAGTACTATATCTTGAAACAGGTGAGAATCCATGAAGGCAAAGGTCAATAGCAAAAGCCGACCACGTGCCCCAGGCAACAGTACACAACATAATGAGGAAGGATCTCCGTTTGGAGTAGCGAGACAAGTGTCGTATATTCAAGCTGCTTTCATTACATATCCTTTCAGCCGTCGTTTACCTCAAGCAGCTGAGGAATGAAATAAGCATTATTCAGTACGAAGATATTCCTTTCAAGTCACTGAAGAGAGCGCTTTTGGATTTATTTGTGATGAGACTGCTTCAGCGTGCGCCAAGAAACCGTCGTCCTGGTACACTGCAGGAAGGAGGGAGGCGTTTTGGACACGACAACCTTACGACGAAGCCTTTTGAAATGGAAACTATGATTCAAATCTATTATTGAGATGCGCGGTCGTCAGATAGAGCGACGTGGACTGTAAGAAGGTGATGAGACTCCAAAATCGCTTAAATATAACTCAATCAACCCTAGTACTTAACGACATTAATCGCACTGAGTGAAAGATTTTATTCTCATGAATGCATATCAATCAATACAATGTTACTATACGAAACTAATCGCTGTAAGTTACAACGTTTCTTGAGCCATGGAGACGAATCAATACAATGTTAATATACGAAACTAATCGCTGTAAGTTACAACGTTTCTTGAGTCATGCAGACGAATCAATACAATGTTAATATAAGAAACTAATCGCTGTAAGTCACAATGTTTCTTGAGCCATGGAGACGAATCAATACAATGTTACTATACGAAACTAATCGCTGTAAGTTACACCGTTCCTTGGGTCATTCAGACGAATCAATACAATGTTAATATACGAAAATGATCGCTGTAAGTTACAACGTTTCTTGAGTCATTTAGACGAATCAATACAATGTTAATATACGAAAATAATCGATGTAAGTTACAACGTTCCTTGGGTCATTCAGACGAATCAATACAATGTTAATATACGAAAATAATCGCTGTAAGTTACACCGTTTCTTGAGCCATGGAGACGAATCAATACAATGTTACTATACGAAACTAATCGCTCTAAGTCACAACGTTTCTTGAGTCATGGAGACGAATCAATACTATGTTAATATACGAAAATGATCGCTGTAAGTTACAACGTTTCTTGAGTCATTCAGACGAATCAATACAATGTTAATATACGAAAATAATCGATGTAAGTTACAACGTTTCTTGAGTCATACAGACGAATCAATACAATGTTAATATAAGAAATTAAACGCTGTAAGTCACAACGTTTCTTGAGTCATTCAGACGAATCAATACAATGTTAATATACGAAACTAATCGCTGTAAGTCACAACGTTTCTTGAGTCATTCAGACGAATCAATACAATGTTAATATACGAAACTGATCGCTGTAAGTTACAACGTTTCTTGAGTCATGGAGACGAATCAATACAATGTTAATATACGAAACTAATTGCTGTAAGTTACAATGTTTCTTGAGTCATTCAGACGAATCAATACAATGTTAATATAAGAAACTGATCGCTGTAAGTTACAACGTTTCCTGAGTCATGG
>NW_013678413.1:0-3472 GCF_000517525.1 Limulus polyphemus | reverse complement strand
GAGACGAATCAATACAATGTTAATATACGAAACTAATCGCTGTAAGTCACAACGTTTCTTGAGTCATGGAGACGAATCAATACAATGTTAATATACGAAACTAATCGCTGTAAGTCACAACGTTTCTTGAGTCATGCTGTAATCGTCGTGACCTTACTTGACCTTATACAAAGATGATTTTTCAACAAATAAAGTTTAAGAAACCTCGAATAGCAAACCTTTATTATGAGTTGTTTTTAATCTCATATTTTCTTCCAGTATATTTTACATATACATTATCACAGTTCAATAATAATTTGTAAAAACACTAATTTGAAGAATTACGATTTAGTTGTAAGTAATGCAGGAACTATTGTTTTATGCACTTGAACGGCCAGTTTTGTTTGTTTTTTTTTTTTTAATTATGCACAAAGCTACACAAGGGCTATCTGTGCTCTGCCCACCACGGGTATCGAAACCCGGTTTCTAGCGTTGTAAGTCCGCAGACATACCGCTGTGCCACTGGGGGGGGGGGGGCTGAACGGCCACAAGTTTAACTCTAGTACCAAATACTGTGTCTGTCTTATCCCACCCGGCAAGAGGAGCCGTGGTATTGAACGAAAGGCCACGTGAGCACTGGACGTGGCAGATGTAATGTGGTTGACATAAAATTACACATTGTTCTTTACTTTCACTCATACGCTCTTAAAATCATTCAAAATATTAGTTGTTGTAAATTATGAGTTTCAAAAATTCTTCCTCAACTACCTTCTATAAATTATTAACACCCCCTAGTGGCTCAACGGTAAGTATGATGTTAAAAATCTGGTTTCGATACTCGTGGTTGACACGGCACAGATAGCTTATTGTGCAGTTTTGTGCTTAACTATAAAACAAACAATCTCTATCAAATATAAAGTTTCAATTTAAGAAATGGATGAACGTCAAAGACTAGCGATGTGGAAAGTAATTACAGAAAAATGTCTTGTTTTGTTTCCACTAAACGTTTCAGTTAAGCCTAAAGATGGCTGCAACACACAGGTGCAATTAAAACTAACATTGATAATTCATCGAATGATCCATGTACTATAACAAGAGTATAAAGAGAATGATTTTTGGAAATTTCAAATATTACTTTTATTTACTGTAACAACTGCAAGATGGCTATCTGTTTATGAATACCGAATAAAATACAATGGATTGAGTTTGTTTGTTTTTAAACTGTTATTTTTACTTAAGTACTTGTAAGAAAATCCTTTTTACAGGCCAAGTTTTTATGAAAATAGAACAAATTGTGTTTTATTACAGTGACAATCGTTTCAAACACACAGATTTGTTTGTCGTTAAGCCCAAATCTATACAATTGGTTATCTGTGCTCTGCCAATCACGGGTATCGAAACCCGTTTATAAGCCCTCAGACATACCACTGAGCCACTAGTGGAAGGATTTGTTTGTTTAAAGTTAAGCACAAAGCTACACAACGGGCTATCTGTGCTTTGCCCACCACGGGTATCGAAACCCGGTTTCTAGCGTTTAAGCCGCAGACATACCGCTGAGCCACTGGGGGGCCTAGGGGAAGAAACAAACACATCAAATTATTTAGTAATGAAAAAAACGAAACTTGGGTAATTGTTCGTGACTGCTAACTATTTCCACTTTTCATCCGTGGTTGTTATAACAATCCAACACATCCAAACGAATCAAAATCCTTTCATTATTTTACCATGCCATATTTTTGTTGTTGGAATAATCCCTAGAACCTTTCATTCTTTTATCATGCCATAGTTGTTTTGTTGGAATAATCCCTAGAACCTTTCATTATTTTATCATACCATATTTGTTTTGTTGGAATAATCCCTAGAACCTTTCATTCTTTTATCATGCCATATCTGTTTTATTGGAATAATCCCTAGAACCTTTCATTATTTTAAAACAAATATGGCATGATGTTGGAATAATCCCTAGAACCTTTCATTCTTTTATCATGCCATATTTGTTTTGTTGGAATAATCCCTAGAACCTTTCATTCTTTTATCATGCCATATTTGTTTTGTTGGAATAATTCCTAGAACCTTTCATTCTTTTATCATTCCATATTTGTTTTGTTGGAATAATCTTTAGAACCTTTCATTATTTTATCATGCCATATTTGTTTTGTTGGAATAATCCCAAGAACCTTTCATTCTTTTATCATTCCATATTTGTTTTGTTGGAATAATTCCAAGAACCTTTCATTCTTTATCATTCCATATTTGTTTTGTTGGAATAATCCCAAGAACCTTTCATTCTTTTATCATTCCATATTTGTTTTGTTGGAATAGTCCCTAGAACCTTTCATTCTTTATCATTCCATAGTTGTTTTGTTGGAATAATCCCTAGAACCTTTCATTATTTTATCATGCCATATTTGTTTTGTTGGAATAATCCCTAGAACCTTTCATTATTTTATCATGCCATATTTGTTTCTTTTTTAGTTTTTTTGATGTATTACGAGATTGAATGATACTTTTTAGTTATGTTTTCGTTAAAACATATGCTTTGATACTGCTGTGATAGTAGAATTAAAATTGTTTAAAAGCTTAGCTTAACCAACTTATTAAAGATTTCACGTTTTACAGAGGTTATATACGTTATATTAAAACAATCACTCACCACGCCCAGTGATGCTCTATCAGACGACCGAATAGCATGAAAATAGTCCTGCAGCCAAGTTTCCATTGCTAAATGTTTCGTTTTATGTCTGTCATGTCCAAAGCACACAAAACCTCCCTGAAGACTTTTCATAATCACATCTAATACAGTTCCCCGGCTGTTTGAGTTTGCAGCTGTCGAGTGGATATGTCGTGCACGTGATTTCTGTCGGTTTCTTCTGATGGAGTTACTTCTTGCTTATGTTTCTTACTGTTGTCTGGGGTAAGTGGGCGACTTTTTTCACTATCATTTTGGTTCATGTATTCTCATTTGTTACAAGACCCCGCAATAACCCTTTTTTCCATTTACGATTTTAATCCGGTATTGTTGTAAGCCAAGAATTATTACACCCGAGTGGTTGGTCCAGTCGGCAGCCACATAGGACGAGCATATTCGATAACAGGGATTCGAACTCTCAACCCTAACCAGTAGACCAGCCCCATCTTGCAAATCCTAAATCTTCGATCTGAACACGTTCTTCTGATCTGAGTGTATGAGCTTTTACCCCTCCCAAAAACGATCAGTATTAAATGGCATCACGTAATGGCAGTGTCAGAATGCGGTACTGATATAGACCACGACTTTACAGTGAATTGTGTTTGTCACGTGACTTTCCGATTTGATTATTTAAAATTGTTTTATTATAATGCACACAACTCTCTGTGTTTAATATATTGTTACGTCTCCGTTTGTTAATTGATTTTTTCGTAACTTCGTTCCGACGAAATTTTAACGACACAAGTCTTTACTTAATAAAACTGGTTTATTCTTTCCGAATATAACTTTACGATACACTTGTTT
>NW_013678412.1:5244-10397 GCF_000517525.1 Limulus polyphemus | reverse complement strand
TATGTGTAATAGAAGGTGGTAGATATAAGGCTGAAAGTAATGGATAATATAGTGAGTCAGTAGGTGGGTACGTGTAATAGATGGTGGTAGATATAAGGCTTAAAGTAATGTATAATATAGTGAGTCAGTAGGTTGGTACGTGTAATAGATGGTGGTAGATATAAGGCTTAAAGTAATGTATAATATAGTGAGTCAGTAGGTGGATACGTGTAATAGATGGTGGGGGAAGGGGGAAATGTAAAGACAAATGACTGTCGAGCCCATTCTATTAAGTCTTATGTACATACATAAATTCACAGGAGAGTGATTTTACTCGTGAAAGGAACGTTAAAAAAACAACACATTTTGAAACGAAACTAGTAGTTGTGTAACCGTTCATTAAACCCTATAACTGTTTGGTTTAGTTAAGCAAACAGTCACTTACCCTGTAATTATTCTCCTGTAGCAATGCAGAAACTGTCTTGTTTAACTGGATGTAGAGCTTATGAAAGTCATCAGTTAAATAACCATGGTGAAAAACTGTTGGAGATTTCACAAAATAAAGCTGAGGACTTGGAAGTGAAGCCTTAAAACGTTTGATCTTTTGTTTCTCTTTGATATTGGTGATTCTCGCCCTAGACAAAATTATCGAACTTTATGGAGTTATGAAAAGTAGTTGCTACAAGATAACAAAAACTATTATGAATGTAACAGCAACTTCTAACAAAATCTAAACTTTACCATGTATTTTCTTCAATATATTCACGTACCTTACAAATTTCAGGAAGTTTCTAGCATTATTGAAACATCCATCTAGCATCAGTTTCATGGTTGCTTCCAAATACAGATATAATTCTGTAACTAAAACAATATGTTTATGTAAATGATTCTTGTCCTTGTAGATAAACAAGATCAATCTGTACAATAAAGATACCAAACTAAAAAAAAGTACCTTATCACAGCTGCTGCTAATGTTAACAGGAAAGTGTACACAGGCTTGAAACAGTTTAGTCATTTTTAAGCTAATTAGAGAAAGTGATGCCTATAAAACTCGCAATACAATGTAGTAGTTTATAAAAAGTAAGTAAAATAAAAGCAATGAATATTGTTATCATGGAATTTTAAACGTTCAATTAGAAACTAAATCGCACAGCCTTCTCACACATGAGGGTAACTAAAACATTAACAGACCATTTAGTTGCTGTGTTTTTGCCAAGAAATCAACATCTTTCTTCATCAAAAACCACTCGGAAGGTTGCGAGAGCCACCTGACACTCACCGGCTGCCCTTTCCACAAACTAGCATACTTTGCGGTGCTCTTCATGGCCTGGAATCCATATTTCCTGGTGGGTAAGATCACGGTGGCTTCTAAGTGAAGATTTGTGTTCTTTAACATACACACACTCGACTGGATAACTACAGTAAGATGAATCATTTTATTTACTTTGAAACAAGACCCTTTCTCATACAATAACAGGTTTTTCAAATAAATGTGATTTCATGTATTACATTTGTAGTAAGGATGAAACTTACTCAAACTGTGATTTTAATAATAATAACTTTAAAATGAAGTGTAATGACTTGTTTGGCATTGGCCATAAATTTTGTATCCCTACGTCAACAGTATGTGTTTCTGTTGATCACCTAACAAGACAAGGACCATTCCCAGCCTTGGTAGCTGTTCTGTATACGTCAACAATACGTATTTCTGTTGATCACCTAACAAGACAGGGACTATTCCCAGCCTCGGTAGCTATTCTATATAAGTCAACAGTACGTATTTCTGTTGATCACCTAACAAGACAGGGACTATTCCCAGCCTCTGTAGCTATTCTATATACGTCAACAGTACGTGTTTCTGTTGATCACCTAACAAGACAGGGACTATTCCCAGCCTTGGTAGCTATTCTATATAAGTCAACAGTACATGTTTCTGTTGATCACCTAACAAGACAGGGACTATTCCTAGCCTCTGTAGCTATTCTATAATAAAGAAACAATCAACATTTCATTTAATATCTGTCTTTTTTTTCAACTGGTCAGTTGAGAATAAACTAAATCTGACATGTTGTTAAGTAATGTGCTGTTTTATGGACTAACTCCTGTGAAAGATAACATTATACTGAAATCGTAACATATTGGTGTTAATTAAATTAACAGATTTTGTGTAAACTATTTAATCCTAATCTCGTAAGTTAATGCAGCAATAGATTTTCCAAATATTTAGTTATTGTTTGATAGATACACAAACAGAGTCATATGTGGCTTAAAAGAACTATAAACTTCATCCTGAATTATATAGCTTACCACTAAAGTCATTAAATGTCACTATCAGGATGACGTCGGGGGAACTTTCTACGTTAAACCTCCATTGAATTTCATAGGTGTTCCTGAAGTGATGTAGAAAAAAATTACGTTTTTATTTTATTCTTTCAGTAATAGTTTATCAGGTACGTATTCAGTAGCTAAGTACACTAAACATTTCTGTAATAATTAACAACATCAAGAAATCAACTACCCTGATGTTAAATGAAAACTGGAAAGAGCTAAAACGAGGCTGCAGAGAGAGACAAAAACTAGTTTTAGAGTTCAGATACAGCCGTCACAGATCTTGGAAATGTCTGTATCAACTACATTTATGCTTCTTTCTAGTTTCTCATTTTGTTTGCTTGTTAAACACAATGGGCTATTCGTGCTATTCCCACTACTGGAATCATACACTGAATTTTAGCACCATAAGCCCTCAAGCTTACTGCTGAGCCTTCTAGGGGATGTTCCTTTCTACAGTCCTATATTATATAGTTAGTTTTCTTGCAATGTTTTTAGGAGACTTCTTAACATTATACGTACTGAGAATACACCATTTCTCAAAGTTTTTATTGTATCTTAAAATAATATTTCTGATAACGTGTAATATCAGATAATTATATAACCAAACACACTTTACAAAAACAAGTTTAAAACAAGGCAATATTACAGTAAAACTAAGAGAAACACAAGCTACGTAAATATATATAGGGCTTTAGACATGAACAACTTACGTCTTAAACCATACCCTCGGGATAAACTTGAGCGTCTGTCCCCAGCCCGCACAGCCCCTGTTGTCCTCCCCCGGGTTAACAGACAGTGCCCACCAACACCAGGAGTGATTTTGGAGCATTGTGAGAGCCAATTCAGATACATTTTTCTATAAGATAAGACTTCGTAAATCAAAATCATTGAGAAAATAAACAGTATCAAAACAAGTCCTAAGTTAAATAAGGAAAGAAATGAATTATTAAGCTGGAATAAAACTCGCATGTAGAATTAATTACAGGATTGTATCTTTTGGTTATTATGATTCTTACAGCAACATGCAATTAACTTATTAATAAACAAAAGGGTTAAATAGGTGCAGAATGCCCTTGAGGATTCAAGCCATTATTATTCCGGGATCACGAAAGGGATTTCAGAATCCAAATAACAGAATAAAGAATAACTTGTGATTGTAACTGTCTGTGATCCTTAGCGCAACATACGCTTAACTTATTAACCCTTTCCCACACGGGTCAAAGGTCATGTTATCGCGTTTGTTGACTCGCATTCAAAATTTTATGAATTTATGTCAATAAGTTTGGTATCAAACTGTAGATTATAATTCAAATTTTAGTACTATACATTATTTAATTTTTTAATTTTTAAAGTAAGTATTAGAAAAACATTGAATTTTGTGTGTCACGTGGTAAGTTCAATGCAGCAGTTCAAATTAGATATTTGTGAAGTCAAAATACTAAGTCTATAGTTTCATTTGAATTAGGAACTCAAATTACCGATATTGACAAGCTAGAATATAAAATAAGAACATCTTATCTTTTCCATTTGCTAAGATATCACTCATGTACTGAATCAAACATAGTAGCCCCCACCGACCTCTTTCTGTTATTGGAAACACTCCCTTATATACACTTACTTCTATATATGACATGTGAATAACCAATTGAAAGCTCAGAATATCCCCCTAGTGGCTTTCTCTGCCATTTTCAAGTATTATGATATCATCTCATTCATTCAAAACAAAATTTCAAGGAGGTAGGTTGAGTCTTTAGTCAGCTTAAAAATTTCATACTTTTTTAGACTTAAATACAGCTTAATTACTAAGCTTGATAAACAATAGTGTATTCTATGGTATTAATTTATTATTTTTTTAGACTTAAATACAGCTTAATTACTAAGCTTGATAAACAATAGTGTATTCTATGGTATTAATTTAATATTTTTTTAGACTTAAATACAGCTTAATTACTAAGCTTGATAAACAATAGTGTATTCTATGGTATTAATTTAATACTTTTTTAGACTTAAATACAGCTTAGTTACTAAGCTTGATAAACAATAGTGTATTCTATGGTATTAATTTATTATTTTTTTAGACTTAAATACAGCTTAGTTACTAAGCTTGATAAACAATAGTGTATTCTATGGTATTAATTTAATATTTTTTAGACTTAAATACAGCTTAGTTACTAAGCTTGATAAACAATAGTGTATTCTATGGTATTAATTTATTATTTCAGATGTATAGACAGGTCACTTCGTAAAGACTAAAGGCCAGTTTTATATTATTGGATACAGAAACATGAAAGCATGTGTGCCATATCATTATAACTTCTGTACTGTTAGGCAAACATGGCTGAAAGGTCAACATAATAAATATATATATAGATGTATAATGTTATGAGATTTAAGCTATATAGTCTAAACATTTATGTTTTCGTGTTATAATTTGTGTTCATTATAGAATGAAAGAGGTATAATTTATATTTATTTCTCAATTTTTTATGGTGGTTACAAGATCGGTCAAATCTACCAAACCCATACAGAGTAACGTTAGTGAAAATAACAGATAAAATATAAAGTTTTTTCTCAAGAAATATTTGATAACAATCTGGACATTATAATGATCTCGCATGTCAAATTTCAAAATTTTCTGATGCATAAAAGTATTTTTAATTTTAAAATCAATATTACTTTGCATGTTAGATAGGCAAGATGTGAAAAAAGAAAAAAAGGTAATGAGAGAAACATTGCTTTACAAACCTTAAGACTTAAAAAAAATCTGTTATTTTGTGTACAAAAGCCTTATGTTTACTGATAATCTGTCAAATTTCATTAACCTCCGCTTACTAATTTAAAAG
>NW_013678412.1:0-4302 GCF_000517525.1 Limulus polyphemus | reverse complement strand
CAAGGTCGGTCCCAAGGACCAAGCTGAAAGAGTTAATAAACAATAACTTGTGATGTGTACACCTGGTACGAGGCAGCATCACTTGGAAGGGTGTACGTATCCCACTGAGGTAAGAACGATGTATTTGTGTTATGTGAGTGGCTGACCCAAGCAAACGTTCCATTCAGCAAAACTGACCACTGTCTCCTAAAACAAAAAAAGTTGATAGACATAGGAGATATTAATACAAACAGACACTTCAGAAGACTCGTTAATTAATGAGAGTTACAAAACATTTCTGAAAGTAATTATAAAAAGTATACAGTTCATGTATGGATACCGACATCGTTGATGAATCGAAGAACACAGCAAGTAAACTATTTAAAAATACTTTTCTGATTAATAATCTCTTGGTATTCTAAACTAATGACAGGAGATTTTCAAACAATGTATACCAGTGCCATCATTAATAACTTCAATATTGAAGTGGAGAATAAATATGTAATTAACTATAATTACATAAGTTTTAATTTTACTTTTATTTGTGGCTTTGGTAGTTGGCTTCGACTTACACTTGCTACAAATAAGTTTGATTACCAGGATATTTTATTGTGCGGTCATGGGTAAGACTGACAGGCCACCATCTCGAGGAAGTTTACATAAAGAATTCACTCAAACACTAGGTAACACACAAACATATAGTTTAATTGAACACATTCAATTCTATTACATTGATGCTTTTGAGCAGTTGAGTATTTTTTCAATAATTCTTCTAATTATCTCATTAAATTTTCAAGTTAGGTTAACTCTACTTAATCCTTCAGACGTATTCTAGTGAAAACTTTACTAGACTAGATACTTAAACAAAGTTTTGTTACAAAGGTTTCCACTATCAGTAAGTATGGACATCTTCATTGAAAACTGCAACAAAGTCTGGAAGAAATAGCAGCTGATAACTGGAGTGAGAACTGAACTTTTTCGAAATCACGGTTTTTTGTAGCAATCGAACCCAAAACTACATTCTGTCATTTCCAGCTTTTTACTGTACTATCTTGCACACGTCACAAGTTCTTGTTCTCTGATTTTCTAGAATTTGATGCATCCTTTACTATGTAACATGTGATTGGCCTACAGATGTTCTTCAACATCCACTCAGAACAGCTCAAGTGGCCTACCTAAAGTTTATTATCTTCTCAACTTTGAACTCTTCCCTGGACGTGGTATATGATATTTTTATCCCTAATTCATCCCGACTTGTTAATTTAATAAATAATGTCTGTATGCTGCTGAAGAAAGCAAACCACTAATTTTTAAAACCTCTCGTTACAGTCTTGGAATGTTATTCTAGTAAAACAACGCGTCTTATTGACGTACATTCTTCATTGGCTTATTTGACTGAATAATTCAATTGTTGCATTAATACAGAAAATTTCTATTGACATATTCAATTACTCCCTATTCATTATACTTTTTTCTTCTTCCCTACATTGTTCCATTGAGTGTAATTATTACTAATTATTTCCTGCCTGACAACATCTGATTTCAGTAAATGTACACCAGGTCATTATTACCAACTTCGATACCCAGTGAAGAATAACTATATAGTTAACATATTATAATTACACGTGTTTTAATTTTACTTATTTTAAACATGTGATAAAACATCGTTAATCATTTTGTAAAGTTTTAAGTTACCTCAGAGAGGCTGATGATCCCGTATTTAAATAATTTCCAATCCAAATAGGACTCTTCAGATTTCCGGGCAGCTTCAGTGGTTGCTTCAGAAGATCTGAAACAATACATTAAAATGTTTCATGTGAAAACTGGTTTTGTGATATATGGTTTCAGATAATAATGATTGGTTGTACGGCCAGATTCACAAAGTGTTGACCAGTTTCTTAAAAAGCAAAAAATGATCAAATTGCTTTACCGATACACATAAAATCACTGAAATTAAAAAAAAAAAAACTCATTTCTCTTTAGAGCATTGAGTTAATCAACAGACTTCAACATTTCCAGTCAAACTACAGCTTTTACCTTCAAGCTAATTACAAATGACTGCCAGATGTATGTAGTTTGAAATATGCTCTCTCTATTGGTTATAAACATGTATTTAAAAAAGTAGGTGTGAGTAGACAAGACGATTCAAAGAATGGAGTAGATTTGTAAAATATATTTATATCTCAGCAAATCAAAAAGGTGGTAAGTTATTATTTCATATTCTAGCTTTTCAACGTCTGAAGTTTGAGTTTCTAATCCATTAACTACTATAGATGTTCTAATACAATATAGACTGAGCAATAAGATAAGAGAACGTGCTATGTGACACAAAAAAGGATACTTAACATTTGTTTAATATGTTCTTTCAAATTAAAACATATATAATATTAAGATTTGAATTATAAACTGTGTTTTAATGTCAATTTTATGGACATACTTTGATAATAAAGTTAATTAAATTTTGAAAATAACTCTCTAAGATGTCGTGACATGCATTCTTTAACCTGTCTTTAGTGAGAGGGTTAATGTGAATTGTAATGGTGATTGTTAAATATTTAACACATTACTATCTTTAGTTAATGTGAATTGTAATGGTGATCGTTAAACATTTAACACATTATTTTGTATTACTTACTATCTTTATGTAATGTGAATTGTAATGGTGATCGTTAAACATTTAACACATTATTTTGTATTACTTACTATCTTTAGTTAATGTGAATTGTAATGGTGATCGTTAAATATTTAACACATTATTTTGTATTACTTACTATCTTTACTTAATGTAAATTGTAATGGTGATCGTTAAGTATCTAACACAACAGAAACTGCATGCAAGAGAGTTTACACAACAACCAGAAAGATGAGAAGAACAGAAAAACGAGTTGGGTCAAAGATACTGAGAAACATTTTACTGCAAGTGTTAATAATTGTTTGTTTTCTTTATAAAGCTATGCAGGCATAAAAAGTAAAATACCTTTGAAGAGGTCAACAGTAAGTCCACCACCAAATAAAAAGATAACTGGATGTCCATTGTAAGTAAGAGTGAAATCAAAGAATGGACTATAAACAGAGTCAATAAGGTACTGCAGGTTGGTGTGGAATGATTCAAGAACCTAACGAGATAACAAGAAATTAAATGAATTATTTGGCCAAGCAAATATCATCAGCTGTCTGAAAAACGTTTATTATTCTAAACACACATTTATGTACTTTCACTCATTATTAAGTCAATCTCCACCATACCACGACTGGTCAATTAATTGTACACTTTAACCTATTGTGTTGACTGCTCTCTAACTAAATACCACACAAGGTGATCAAAGTTCCAAACGGCAAGTTATGTGACTGGTCATTAATTGTACACTTTATCCTACTGTGTTGACTGAATGCCACACAAGGTGATCAAAGTTCCAAACGGCAAGTTATGTGACTGGTCATTAATTGTACACTTTATCCTACTGTGTTGACTGAATGCCACATAAGGTGATCAAAGTTCCAAACGGCAAGTTACACATGAATACCAATACTAATGATATTGTTTACACTGTTATGAAAGGTTGGATAATTATATCATAACAGTGTAAACAATATCATTAGTTAAGGTTGGATAATCATAAAACAATATCATTAGTTTTGGATAATTATATCATAACAGTGTCATTAGTTAAGGTTGGATAATCATATAACAGTGTAAACAATATCTTTAGTTAAGGTTGGATATTCATATCATTAACATATAAACTATCATTAGTTAAGGTTGGATAATCATATCATAACGGTGTAAACAATATCATTAGTTAAGGTTGGATAATCATATCATAACAGTGTTGTTTATATGTTAATGATATGATTATCCAACCTTAACTAATGATATTGTTTATATGTTAATGATATGATTATCCAACCTTAACTAATGATATTGTTTACACTGTTATGATATGGTTATCCAACCTTAACTAATGATATTGTTTATATGTTAATGATATAATTATCCAACCTTAACTAATGATATTGTTTACACTGTTATGATATGATTATCCAACCTTAACTAATGATATTGTTTATATGTTATGATATGATTATCCAACCTTAACTAATGATATTGTTTATATGTTAATGATATAATTATCCAACCTTAACTAATGATATTGTTTATATGTTAATGATATAATTATCCAACCTTAACTAATGATATTGTTTATACTGTTATGATATAATTATCCAACCTTAACTAATGATATTGTTTACACTGTTATGATATAATTATCCAACCTTAACTAATGATATTGTTTACACTGTTATGATATAATTATCCAACCT
>NW_013678411.1:8996-11844 GCF_000517525.1 Limulus polyphemus | reverse complement strand
GGCTAGTTATAATAATTATCGCGTTATAGCGAAAAGGTCGCGAATGGCTAGTTATAATAATTATCGCGTTATAGCGAAATAGTCGCGAATGGCTAGTTATGTAATATTCTAATATAATTTGTGTAAAAATATACGAAAGTCAGTCATTAGTTATAGCAATTTTACAACTAACCCTAACGTGCTACAGTTGTTTGTTGAATTTCGTGTGAAGCTTTTCGATGGATATTTGCGTCAGCCGTCCCTAATTTAGAAGCGATGGACTAAGATAAAGGCACCTTACTAGGCACCACCCACCGTCAACTCTTGGGCTACTCTTTAACCAACGGAGAAATGGGATTGACCGTCACTTTATACCGCCCCCACGGCTGAAAGGATGAACACGTTTTGTGACGATATGTTTGTTCATGAATCGGTCTTCACAGTTGAAACGTAATCACCATAACCTGTTACGAACATATTTTTGTCACTTAACAACAAAGGTAAAACAGAGGTCACATAACACCAAAGATTAGTAGGTCAAAGGTCGCCGTTATTCCAGTTACTTCTCGATATAGCTATTTGACAGTATACATGCGCAAGTAATCCATGCAACAGATGTTTTTAATATTTCATGAGGAGCCGAGAACATCAATATGACATTAAACCCCCCCCCCCCCTTCTCCTATCCCCTCTATGGACGTCAATAATACTATTAATTATTGGATTTCATGACCAGAACTTCCTCAATAGATACAAGTATTACCTTTGACCTACCCTCTAGATTTCCTTTTTCAATGACCCATCACAGACTTCAAATGATGACAAAAACAAAAAGATCGTGAGGGGTGTTAAACAGCTGCTCGCGAGTTTACAACATCAGAAGTTTGCTCTAGGCGATTAAAAGATGTTTGAACACGCGCCACGTGTCACGCTTACAAATAGTAACATCGTGTGTGTGTGTGTGTAACACCTGCTTATGAAGTTGTGTTTTTTTCAGATTTATCGGTGCAGTATGTAGCATTTAACAGTGATTCAACGATTAACTGTGATACCAACACTGTCCAACAGTGTCCATACCAACACTGTCCAACAGTGTCCATACCAACACTGTAAAACTATTAACGTTTTTTTTTTCTACTTCTGATAAACTTAAACGTTGTTACATTAAAATTGAGTATTCACGGTGGGCTATCTATGATGTGCCCTCCATGCCATGGCTATCGAAATCCTGCGGTTTTTAGTGTTATTAGCCATCCGCTAAATAGTTCAGTGGTACATTTGAAGGTTTATAACGTTAAAACCTGGTTTCAATACCCGTGGTGGGCACAGCACAGACAGTCCGTCGTATAGTATTGCGCTTATCAACAGACAAACAAATAAAACGTTATTAGCCTCCAAGGAGTGGTCATCATGACACATAACTGTCACCAGCGTGACACATTACTTTCACTGCACTAAAAAAAGTTGGGGTTGGCTGATGGTGACACAAATATTTCAGATTTTCAGCTGCTGGTGACACAACTATTTCAGTTTTCAGCTGCTGGTGACACAACTATTTCAGATTTTCAGCTGCTGGTGACACAACTATTTCAGATTTTCAGCTGCTGGTGACACAACTATTTCAGTTTTCAGCTGCTGGTGACACAACTATTTCAGTTTTCACTGTTAAATCAAAAGGAAAATCTGTCTTAGTGTGCAGAAGAATCTTACTGAAGATGGAACTTACAATATGAACGTCACTTAATACGCACGTGGGCTAAAACCTAGGGTACAGGTATATCCAGCCACCTGGTGAGCAGAGTGTCAGCCAGCACAACTCGCCGCCACCATCGAATAACGGGACTATCTACCACTTTTATAACACGCGATTAGAACTTAAGACAGATTAATGTGTTCTATGTGCAAGATTCAAGAAACGCCCGCTCACGTAGTTGGCCACTCCCTGCTTTCGTGGCCCTTTCTAATATGTTATCTAGACTCTGCTAAAAGTCGATTAAACCCTTTAAACAGATAACAAGTAGAACGTGTAGGCATTTGACGCCCTCATTCTCTTCAATCGCCCCTTCAGTCATTAGAATCTTTCCTGTAGCGAGAAGCTTATCATCTTTTCCCGCCATAAACACATAAATCCCGACACTAGGGGATTTTCACGATGACTTAACGTTGGCTATATTAAAACCTCGTTATTCCTTACGCACAGTTTTTTTTGTAACAAAACGTTAAAAAAAATGTGTTTTTTATTCTTTCAGCAAGGGGGGGGACAAGAAACAAAAAGTCGTATGTTGTTGAAAAGTATACAAAATTCGTTGTGAATTAAGCCGTACTTAATCTCCAGGGGCGTAAGGTATACCTGCAATAGATATGTGGCTGTGTGGTGTGTAAATGAACAATACTATGTATTGTGTATTGTGAATATTTTCTGTAAAAACGGTCACGTAGTTTTTCTTGGTGAAAAATTCTTTAAACAGTGATTTGTTAGTAGAATAATTCTGTGTTTTGTATGTATAACTTTGGGCCATTGGTGCGTTGTAAGTGTGCCGGTCAGCGGAGGGTGGCAATGACGTCGACATCAAGACCAATCGAGTCACAGAGCTAATATAATCAACGTTTGTCACGACTAATTGCCTGAAATATCCAATTAACGGCTCTCACAGTGGTGTTCAAACAATAATGACAACTAAACACACATAACCCTTGAAATAGTTTAGTTGTTATTATTGTTTGAACACCACTGTGAGAACCATTAATTGGATATTTCAAGGGTTATGTGTGTTTAGTTGTTATTATTGTTTGAACACCACTGTGAGAACCATTAATTGGATATTTCAAGGGTTAGGTGTGTTTAGTTGTTATTATTGTTTGAACACCA
>NW_013678411.1:7194-8274 GCF_000517525.1 Limulus polyphemus | reverse complement strand
AAACACACCTAACCCTTGAAATATCCAATTAATGGTTCTCACAGTGGTGTTCAAACAATAATAACAACTAAACACACATAACCCTTGAAATATCCAATTAACAGCTCTCGTGTTCAAACAATAATAACAACTAAACTATTTCAAGGGTTATGTGTGTTTAGTTGTTATTAATGTTTGAACACCAGTGTGAGAGCGTTAATTGGAAACACATAACCCTTGTGTATCTTTGTGCAGAATTCCGAAACAAATCACACACACACACACACACAGAAATGATAATTGTGTAACCTGCTAATAGAAGTTCAGCTCATAATTTGTCTGTTTGTTTTTGATATTTCCTAAACCATATTATTTACGTATTGTAACACAAACATATACGGTTCCACTACAGATAGATAACATCTCTTTGTTTTCAGCGTTGTAGTTTACATTGAAATCGGTTGACAATGAGGACAAACGTGCCGCTCCGTTTCTCACCTGTTTGCGATGCTTTCAATAAGGACAATTCAATATTTCAGTTGTTAAACACCTGTATTGATTTTCAAGATAAGTCCATGACCTAGAAAAACCGCTGTTGACTTTCATCGTTGTGAACACGTGCAGCTGATATGACCCATCAACAACGAGGCTAACCCGATGTTTACTTTATGTAATTAGAAACTGAAAACGAGCACTGAACAGAGAAACCGACCCACACTGTTCTGTTGTTTATGAGCTATCTGTGCTAGTAACCGCGGGTATCGAAATCCGATTTCTAGCATTTTAAGTCCTGAGACTTACCTCTGAGCCACAGGGGGGGGGCGATTAAATGTGCATTTAATTCATGTCTACCGAGTTGAGATATTTATATATTCGCAACTTAAATCTTTGACTTACTGTTATCTGTTAATCATTTCACTAAGGTAATCACATCTATTAAACTTCTGATGTTGTCATGGTTACATAACTTCTATATACGTATATGTGATTCAATATTCCTTATTTCTTGAAATTATAGTTTGTCTGTTTTCCCGGTAAACATTCGACCTAGTTGTTTCCTTTACTGTGTTATATGAACTTAGTTAGGACTACAGACGATAT
>NW_013678411.1:1950-6528 GCF_000517525.1 Limulus polyphemus | reverse complement strand
ATAACGGCCGCACAAACTTAGTTAGGACTACAGACGATATCTAATGGTCGCACAAACTTAGTTAGGACTACAGACGATATCTAATGGTCGCACAAACTTAGTTAGGACTACAGACGATATCTAATGGTCGCACAAACATGGTTAGGACTACAGACGATATCTAATGGTCGCACAAACATGGTTAGGACTACAGACGATATTTAATGGTCGCACAGACTTAGTTAGGACTACAGACGATATCTAATGGTCGCACAAACTTAGTTAGGACTACAGACGATATATAATGGTCGCACAAACTTAGTTAGGACTACAGACGATGTCTAATGGTCGCACAAACTTAGTTAGGACTACAGACGATATATAATGGTCGCACAAACTTAGTTAGTACTACAGACGATATATAATGGTCGCACAAACTTAGTTAGTACTACAGACGATATCTAATGGTCGCACAAACTTAGTTAGGACTACAAACGATATATAATGGTCGCACAAACTTAGTTAGGACTACAAACGATATCTAATGGTCGCACAAACTTACTGCTGCACGTGAGACGCAAGAAATAAAGTTAATGTGGCCGTGAAATGAGTAATGTTTTACATAACTATATTTTATACATATTTGTTTGTTTACTGGCTTTTTAAAACTGTGCTCACGTTATAACACTGACAACAATTCGGTTAAGAATAGCCCTGTCAGCGGTGGGTGCTACAGCCTGTTTACCTGGTTGGTCAGCCCATATTTCGGTTCAGGGGTTGCCCTGGTTGATATAAATAAGTAAATAAACACCACTTAAATAATTATCGTAAGTAATGTTCTAAAGAATAGGCTTAATTAAAGAGCCGTGATAATGAATGCAAGCCCCCTAGCGGCAATGGCCTCCAACTGTCAAAGTGTAGTCGAAATGGCGTTACATAATCTACACATTTTTATAATTATATTTAGTTTACTTGTAATGTTTCATTATGGTGGTTGTTTTACGAT
The DNA here is from genome assembly GCF_000517525.1 of Limulus polyphemus. NCBI lineage: Eukaryota > Metazoa > Arthropoda > Merostomata > Xiphosura > Limulidae > Limulus > Limulus polyphemus. Next base: position 5,543 of record NW_013678411.1, on the reverse strand, counting down.
AGGAGCAGGAGGCTTAGATTTGTAACTAAATCACTCTGCCGGCACCTGCTGTTTATACATCAACAACTACATTTCTTCTCCTATACAAATTCAAAACAAATGACTTATACGTTACTAACCAGTCTCTTGACTATAACCGAATGATTTCTACGTTACTAACCAGTCTCTTGACTATAACCGAATGATTTCTACGTCACTAACCAGTCTCTTAACTACATCCGAATGATTTCCACGTTACTAACCAGTCTCTTAACTACAACCGAATGATTTATACGTTACTAACCAGTCTCTTAACTACAAACAAATGATTTATACGTTACTAACCAGTCTCTTAACTACAAACAAATGATTTCTACGTTACTAACCAGTCTCTTAACTACAAACAAATGATTTATACGTCACTAACCAGTCTCTTAACTACATCCGAATGATTTCCACGTTACTAACCAGTCTCTTAACTACAAACAAATGATTTCTACGTTACTAATCAGTCTCTTAACTACAAACAAATGATTTCCACGTTACTAACCAGTCTCTTGACTACAACCGAATGATTTCTACGTTACTAACCAGTCTCTTGACTAGAACCGAATGATTTCTACGTTACTAACCAGTCTCTCAAATGTGCGGTGACTAGTATTTGACCCCCAACCCACCTCCAACACCCATTGGGTCCTTTTCTCGAGGGTTAAATTAACCTTGATATCAAAGTTATGGCTAACGACTACAACTACATCAGGACCACATAATGATCCCAGTTCGGTAATTTTTAATAGTATTTTGTTTCTATTCGTCGTTTATAGTGGCAGAAAGATTAGTAGAGAACTCTAGTAGACGAGTCTAGAACCACGTTCCGACTAAAACTGTGCACACTTTACGTACGAACCTAATACCTAATGAATATGGATACCAACGCAATGGGTGTTTTGACGCCCAAGTGATCATTTAAAAATCCAAAATGATGATAGTAATTACGATTATGTGAAAGGTATAAGTGTGGAAGATAATAAGATAAACGTGTGAAACCAACAATTTACTCTGCAGTTCCATGAAGCAGCGAACAAGCTACACTGCATGATATTTGGGTTCTATTGTGATCATTCTAAATCAGTCGAGGTTGACTTACACGGCCCTCAGTTAACTTACAGGGCTCACAGTTGAATTACAGGGCCTACGGTTGATTTATAAGTCTACAGTTCACTTACAGGGCTCACAGTTGAATTACAGGGCCTACAGTTGATTTATAAGTCTACAGTTAACTTACAGAGCTCACAGTTGAATTACAGGACCTAAGTTTGATTTATAAGTCTACAGTTAACTTACAGGGCCTACGTTTGATTTATAGGTCTACAGTTCACTTACAGAGCTCACAGTTGAATTACAGGGCCTACGTTTGATTTATAGGTCTACAGTTCACTTACAGGGCTCACAGTTGAATTACAGGGCCTACGTTTGATTTATAAGTCTACAGTTCACTTACAGAGTTCACAGTTGAATTACAGGGCCTACGTTTGATTTATAAGTCTACAGTTTAAATAGAAGAATACATTGTATCGAAATAACCTAGCACAACTTTTTTACACAGTAAATCTTCCCCCTCCTTTTGATCTTTCTTTGTTGCTAAACGCACGACGGGCTATCTGTGTTCTGCCCACCGCGGGTTATCGAAATTCGATTTCTAGCGTATTAAGCCCTTAGACCAGTGGGAGACATTTTAACTGCTAATTTCTTAATTTTTTTTTTCTCAGTGTTCGTCGTCCAGGTATTCTTAGGATAGACCTTACTATTTCCAGTAACGTAAACAATGGGCTTTTCATGTGGGTGTCACACGGCTATTAACGTGTGAAACTGGAATCTTGTTGATGATGGTACTAACTACCGTCAGTACACTGTGTTCTTTACCAAAATATTCCGTTTACAGAGTAGCACAGCGATATGTCTGTGGACTGACAACGATAGAAACCAGGTTTCGCTATCTGTGGTGGGCAGACCACAGATAGTCCATTGTGTAACTTTGCGCTTAACTATAAACAAACAAACAAACAAACATACATAGTTGACAGGTTCCATGAGGAGTATATCCTATAAGTTGTAAGACACGATTTGGTTCGGTTAATGAAAGTTCTAAAGTTGGTACATACAATGTATTCTTCTATTTGTGTACCAACTTTAGAACTTTCATTAACCGAACCAAATCGTGTCTTACCACGTGTTGTTAATTCATACAGTAATATTAATTGTTAGGGTTATCTACAAGACAGTATTGTCGACACAACCGGTTTCTCTTACCACGTGTTGTTAATTCATACAGTAATATTAATCGTTAGGATTATCTACAAGACAGTATTGTCGACACAACCGGTTTCTCTTACCACGTGTTGTTAATTCATAGAGTAATATTAATCGTTAGGGTTATCTACAAGACAGTGTTGTTTTCACAACCGGTTTTTTTTAGCAGTCTACAAACCAACCAAAATATAAACATCTTTTCAAGACACACAAACCTTATCTTATTTTTATACTGTTACAATCGTTTTTTTTTTATTACTGTTGTACTCGAAAAAGGAAGATTGTGGTTTCTGGTCATCTACTCCAATGTAACTTACACCCGTTTTACATTTGTTTAGTTTCAAGTTTGTTTTCATTTAATGTCTATAACCGGTACATAGTGTCAACCATGAAGAAAAATTAACCTGCAAGTCATACAAAGAAACCTTATTGACATGTAATTACACGTCCATTAAATCAGTTTAATATTACTAATGTACACCCCCGCTGTAGCAATGCCCGGTAGACAACCGAGTTAGTATTCATATATATATATATATATATTGGCGGGGGGGGGGGATATGACCTGCTCTATATGTGCAGCCTTAGTTTTCTGTTACTGTTCATTAATGAGGTTTTAACAAGTCTTTTCGGCGTGTTATACATTGGTAAAAACAAAAAACAGCAAACAAAATTAAAAAAACAACAACGAAATTATATAAATTATTAATAATTTCTGATCCAAAGCAAAGAAACCATATATCAACTTCCGATCAGAGTGAAACTAATAAACCAATCGAGTATAGGTAAATTAAATACGTTTTTTCATACGTTCCTACTTATAAAGATTATAATGCATTATTTCATCAGTTGGGGACCTTCGCTCTTAACGACGTTTTCGGCCGTAAATCCAGTAATATCTCCCGGAGTTCGGCTAACTTCGGAGATTCACTTTAGTCATTAGTCCTAAACCCATACTCTATATGCTAAGCAAACAGAGCAAATAATCTTCATAGAAAAAAGTCCACCGCTTGCAGAAAATAGCAAAAAGTATATAACTGAGAGAGATATATAATTCCATAGAGTTAACTATGGTGGTAGAGGGTAGAAGACGTTGAGTATATTCCATTTTTGTCAATCAAATACAACTGAATAATAATGGGAAAAGCTCAGGTAATTAAACATTCAACGTCCCAATTTGATTATCATTTACACTCCACTGTAGACTGTGTGAATAATTTAGTAAACCTTAATTTTCGAATTATAATAAAGCCATAAACAGCTGTACAAGTACAATGAATTAGGCCATTGTTACTGAAAGTGCA
>NW_013678411.1:0-950 GCF_000517525.1 Limulus polyphemus | reverse complement strand
GCCATTGTTACTGAAAGTGCACAATATTATAAAACTTTAAATTTGCCTATCTGTAGTTGACGGAGATTTTTTGTTATTATTTGGTAATGGATATGATGTATATACGCATGAACACGTTATCGCATACAAAGGCTCAGGTAAAGTATGAAAACTGGTTGTAACAGTGGACTTAATGGGTGGGTAGATAATACTTCGTGACTGTTCTTCAGTTGGTCTGGATGCAGTGACGTAATTTTTGAAATGAAGCGATGTGATGAATATTTAATCAACCGAGCGTTATAATGCGTGGCTCGACCAGCATCGACATATAAAGATATATCACTGGTCATTATTGTTTAAATCATTGCTGATCTAAGCTATACTGGCAACGACGTACCTACAAATAATACAATAAACAGGGCTCTGATACGGTTTACCAGAATGTGGTAGGTTGTTAAATCAATAATATTACAAATAATTTGTTTGTTTGTTGTTCACCACAAGCATCGAAACCCGGATTTTACCGTTGTAGGCCGTCAGACTTGCCGCTGTGCCATTGGGTAGCGTTACAGGTACTGACTATTAAGCAAGATTTATAAATACCCAGAGAGGTAAAGAGTTGACGATAGATACCATGAAGTGGACAGTTGACCACAATCCCATTTAAATATCGTTGTTATATATATCTACAAATGGCTAAGATCGTGATTGTTAGATACCATGAAGTGGACAGTTGTCCACAATCCCATTTATATATCTTTATTTTATATAGCTACAAATGGCTAACTAGGATCGTGATTGTTAGATACCATGAAGTGGACAGTTGACCACAATCCCATTTATATATCGTTGTTATATATAGCTACAAATGGCTAAGATCGTGATTGTTAGATACCATGAAGTGGACAGTTGACCACAATCCCATTTATATATCGTTGTTATATATAGCTACAAATGGCTAACTAAGATCA
>NW_013678410.1:7164-11433 GCF_000517525.1 Limulus polyphemus | reverse complement strand
AATGTCAAACTAGGACACTGCAGCAATGCCAGGGTTTCATGAGCACTATACCCAAACACCAGTATCAGACACGATGTCCACAACACCCGTTGAGAATGCCCAACACTGGTACTCAGTTGACCCGAGCCCCAGTGGACCAACCAATTGACCCTAGGGGGGCCACCCCAAGGCCATCCATCTACAGAAATTCAAGGCCAAAGTGGTGTGTTGCAGTGTCCCAGACACCACTCTACCACCAGGATCCTCTCCTTTCCTTCACGGGTCGTCACGCACGGCAACCACATGGGTGGATGTTTAGATCCCAGAGAAAGTAACTGAAAATACAGAACCTTCCCTGGGAGGTCCCCTCACAACGTACAGGAATCCACGTCGAGGGGTGTGAACCAAAAGTTCCATGGAATGAAGTTGTAAAGCAGAAGGCAGTACTTGACTGATATTAGTGTCGATAAAGACCCCAAATGGACAAGATGTTGAGTGGGTCCATGGAACGACTTCTCCAATTTGATCAACCAGCCCAACCCTAGCTGCTACAGAAAGTAGCTGCCAAATACGATTGGCCGATTCCTGTTCAGAATGAGTCAGAAGAAGCCACTTGTCCACGTAATAATGAAATTGCAGCCAGAGAGCATGGAGATGATGTGCAAAAGCCCAGACTATTCGACAAAACACATAAGGTGCTGAGGCAAGTCCAAAGGTGAGGGCCCAAAATTGGTAAACCACCCCTAAATGGATGAGACAGTATATGTAGGTAAGCATTGGAGACATCTTTTTTTGACATCCATAACCCTTTAGAAAATGCCCATCTCAGAGTGAGAAAAGACTCCATGGTGAACTTGGATAGTGATATGAAGATAAACTGATTACCAGCCACCAATCCCCAGTTTTCTTGGGGACAACAAAAAAGTGGGAATAAAAACTCCTGGAAGGATGGGGAACAGGCTTGATTGCCAGCTGCAAGAGCCCTTCCTAAACCACTTCTGACAGATGCTGGCTGATCACAGGATCTTGAGGAGGAGAGAAGGAAACAGGGAAATGAGAAACCAGAGGTGGGGAAAGAAATTGGACTACGAATCCTTCTGACAGAACCTGAAGCACCCATTGATCATCAATGAAGGGATGCCAGTGATGAAGAAATTCGAACAGTCGAGCACCCCACTGGGTAGTCACTGGTACTGTTGGAGATGGGGGGTGTATCATTGAGGAAGACAATGCGAAGAAGTACCCCAAGCAGAAGGAACAGGTAAGGGCTGGGAAGGGGAAGGATGGGAAATGGTAATTGGAGGCATACGAGGCTCAGACTAAAGTGGAGGAGATAAGAGAAAGTGCAGATAACCCCTCAGGATTTTTGTGGAGAGCCTCAGATAAGAGGTGTATGGAAGAAAGATACTGTAAGAGGTTGGTAAGGGTAAGGTGCAAGAGAGAATATTGGGCATGGGTAAGACTGACATTTGATTTGGGAGCCAACCCCCAAATAAGTAACAAGGAACCTAACAACTGCTGATCTAAAAATGGATGGTCCACCTAATGGTAAGAAAGGGCAAACTGATCAGAAGTCTTCGGGGGCACAGCATGCTAATCCCCTCACTCAACTGCAAGGCATGAACCCAAATATCAGGGGAAGTAGGAAAAGCCAAAGAGGGTTGGATAAGATTGTACATGAGGTAAGGAAAGACGAGGTGAATAAGAAATAGGTGAAAGGGATAAAGCATCACAAGCCTAAGAGACCAAATTAGACCTAGGAGATTATCAGATTGGGAATGGGAAGGAATGGAAAACTCTAGAGGCGGAAAAAGATGATCAAAGGCCTTGTCAGCGTACACAGGCTTGGCCAGCTCAGGGAGAGCTTGGGGGATGTCTGGAGACAAAGGCTGGCCCATGTAACGTTCGATCTCTCTACATATAAAAGCAGATAAATCCCCCATCAGCTCGCCCGCACCTGAGGCCTGAGAAAAAATTCTGGTCACTCATGTAACCCCCAAACAAAGTGGTAACGTTAATATTGCACAGAAAAGGTTCACCAAATTCTAGTGCAGAAATAAAACAACTAGAATTAACTAATAAATTCTAATATAGGAATGGGGTTGAATAAAAGGAAATTTAGTCAAAAAATAACCACGTTGTGAGGGAAGCATTAAGCACATAAAAGAGCACATCCAAACTCAAATGCTGCCAAACAAGAAGTGATAGTTTGACAGAGGAGTGTAGAGGGAGTCAACATGCATCACGTCAGCATATCATGCTCCTATTGGTTAGGAAGTGACGCATGATGATTTACATGAGAGATATGTTGGAATATAACAATTCCAATAGGGGGAGCAGAAGGCTTGTGACATGCATAAAGAAAAAGTTTGTATATAGAGGGCAGCACTGAGCAAGAATAGCTACTCTTGTGAGAGGTGGTAAGTACCGTATCGGAATACTAATATTTACACACTAAGACACTACTTATACATACCATCAAAATGAAAAATACTAATATTTACACACCATGACACTACTTATATATAACAAAGTGAAAAATACTAATATTTACAATCTATCACAATAATCAGTAATTCAAATAAAGTCAGCAAACAAATAAAGTAGCAAATTACAACTTCACATGTGTCTTATGCTTCATCCAAATATTAATTTTGGCAGGAGTTTCCTCCAAACCAGTACAGCTCTGAGAAATTAACCAAGATGACAGACAAAATGTGTTAATCACACAAGTCCTAAGAAGCAATTATCAGCATTTTATATTAATCTGAACACTACTACACCTAATACATTCAATTATGAAACTTTACTATTGTCATGTTATAAACAACTACACATCTTCTTGGTAAAACATTACAAGAATAATTTGGAAAAAGTCTTTGTACTAAATCAAGAACCATACCAAACGAATGTAAGATTTTTAAATACCTTAAAAACAGCGAGTGTTAAAATTTACTTTTTAAGTTTTTATTGTAGCACACAAGACACTTTTCCATTTCCCTTACAAAAAAAAAATCCATTTGCTCTAGTTGAGAAGTATTTAATGGTACATAAATGAATATTTTCTCAAATTGAAAATGTATTTCCAGTAATACTTACCTCTGCTGAAACTTTAACAATTCCTCAGTGTTGGCTTTGCCTATCTAAGCATTGGTCTCGCATGCTTCAGTCTTTTATACCCCCTCTTAAATACCCTTGGAAATACATTTTCAATTTAGGAAAATGTTAACTTTTAAAACATACTTACCCTCAACTGCCACTTCAGGTAGCATCCTACATTGACAGGGTGGAGGGGCTAGTGAGGGCATTGTCCATATAGAAAGCATCTGCACAGAACAGGGGTGTATCAAGATAAGAGTCGTACCTAAGAGGGGAAACTGCACTACATCTGTAATGGGTATGCTCTTCACCCAGAACTTAATAGTGGTATGAAGGGTGAAATAGTACACAAATATCATTGCAACCAGATAGCCAAGGTTCCAAAACTCAGGGTTGGAATTAAAAGGTCTTAGTTGCTCTATCCCAAATTGGTGGCTAGGGCAATTAGACTACAATATTATATATAGATATACTTTTGATTGGTTTGTTTGTTTTGAATTTTTGTGCAAAGCTAAATGAGGGCTATCTGCACTAGCCATCCCTAATTTAGCAGTGTAAGACTAGAGGGAAGGCAGCTAATCATAACCACCCACCGTCATCTCTTGGGTTACTCTTTACCAACGAATAGTAGGATTGACTGTCACATTATAATGCAAACCCATGACTTTCAGATTGTGAGTCAAGCGCCCTAACCACCTGGCCATGCTGGGCCTACTTTTGATTGGATCCCAACCTGTAACCATAGAGTGATGTGTTCTAAACAACCAGAATTATGATGAAAAAGGAAGCAACACTGAAGTGGACAAACTTTATCTTCAATCTGAAGAAGTCTGAAAGGCACCACCTCAGGCTTGGAATGACAGGATCATGTATGCCTTACTCAACCAAAGGAACAGAACTCATCCAGTCTGAAATTATGAACATTCATTCTCACTCTCCAATCAAGTGGGCAAGGAGCATTCCACTTGCCCCTGGAATTATAGAGAGGATGTGGAACACTGTGTTCAACCAAGGACTTAAGATGGGTCCACCATTCGCATTTGGAATTATGAGGAGATAGTGGACCTCCATCCATGAACAATATACAACCCGACATTGTTCATAAGAAGGGCCAAGCATGCCCCAACCAGATAGCATAGGATCAAATCTGAACTGGTATTATGAGTAGGCTCCCACTGAGGCTGATGCCAC
>NW_013678410.1:5207-6187 GCF_000517525.1 Limulus polyphemus | reverse complement strand
ACTAATATTTACAATCTACAATTTACTCTTTTACCAATGAATAGTGGTATCGATCATCACATTATAAGACCCTCATGGCTGAAAGGGTGAGCATGTTTGGTGTGATGGGGATTTGAACCTATGACCCGTAGATTGAGAGTCGAGCGCCCTAACCACCTGGCCATGCCAGGCCATTAACTATGGACAGAGGGCCAGTATACATTTATATATATATACACACACATACATACACACCCACACACCTACAGATACACATACATACATACACACACTGATGATAGAGTTGATCCAAACCAATGGGACCATTGAAGGGATAGCATGTGTCCTCATACCAAAAAATACAAAAGATTTGAGGGAAGCCCACAAGCCCAGAGATAGAATCATCTCTGTAAGTAAGAGCCTGACTGCCCATTCTATAGCCTGAAACTGGATGGGAGGGGGCTGAGCTGGGCATAAAACATGGCATAAACTTGCACAACCCAGCAGAAGACATATGGTGCTGATGCTAGACCAAAGGTTAGATCCATGAACTGCAGAAAATGATCCCTGTATACAAAACGTAGTTAAAGGCAAGGTGAATTCACTATGAGAAGGTGGAGAAATACCTCAGCAACCCCAAACTTGAGCATACACAGACCTGGTGAAGAATGCCAACATAGGGTGAGAAAGGACTCCATTGTGGACTGGGAAGGAATGAAGAATGAGTTGAGATGAGAAAGAATGTCGATCGTCTGCGAATCTCCCCTTGTCTCAGGCACAACAAATAAACAGGAATTAAATCCTGGAAGAATGGGATCAACTGTCACTACCACTTCCGTGATCAAGAACTCTGATAGCCATGAAACGAAAGTCCACACCCCACTGTTCAAGTGCCGAGAAAAAGTAATTACATTATCTGAGTGAGGTGCTTACATACAATATCAGGATAGAGGGCACATTGATGCAGATGGAGGGATTTGCAACTTAGATATTGTATTGCC
>NW_013678410.1:0-4207 GCF_000517525.1 Limulus polyphemus | reverse complement strand
AACTTAGATATTGTATTGCCAAGGTCATTTAAGTGAAGTATAAAAGACTGGAGCATACGAGATCAATGCTTAGATAGGCAAAGTCAACATCAAGGAATGGCTAAAGTTACAGCAGAGGGTATGTTTTGGAATACTTACATTTCAGGAAACCTGTTAACCTGAGTGCTTTACAAAGAAAGAGCTATGTGTTTTTAAGGAACAACAACACTTACTTTTGTATAGGAGTTGGAATGCCACTCAGCAGATCTGCCACTTGAGAAAGATGAAAACAGTTTAAAATAAATCCCCATGCTACAGAGATTTGTCTGTCTGGTTTAATTAGTACAAGTTCTATCACCAAGGTAACATCGACTGCCAAGGTTGCTACACAGACATAGACATTCTGAAAAAGAAAAAATAATTCCTAATACTACAGAAAGCTGGCATCTGGTTTAATTACTACAAGATTCATCACCAAGGTAACAACAAACTCCAAAGTTACTACACATACATAAACATTCTCATGAAGTACACAAGTACAAATGCAAGAAACTAAAACCAGATGGAATTGTACAAAATATTTTCAAATACTGGTTTATCAATAACCTCAAACTAATATATCTTGGTTTACCTAGTGTTGAAGATTTTTACGAGTATATTTTCAACTATTTGAAATACAACATTTGCATAGAAAAGCTTTAACAAGTTCACTATAAAGCAGAAGCATTTTACATCTAAACTTTGAGACAACAGGTATTACATGAGAGCAATGTATATATTCCCTACACACTTAGTACTACAGAGAACAAAGTATTGACTGACTACTGACAGCAAAGTCTACAATGACTACTAATAGCAAAGTCTACACTGCCTACAGACTGATAACAAAGTATAAAGTGAATACAGACTGACTTCTGATAGCAAAGTATACATTTAATACAGACTGACTTCTGATAACAAAGTATATACTGCCTATAGACTGATTACTGACAACAAAGTACATACTGCCTACAGACTGATTACTGACAACAAAGTATACACTGCCTACAGACTGACTACTGATAGCAAAGTCTACCCTAAATACAGACTGATTACTGACAAGAAAGTATATACTGCCTGCAGACTAATTACTGATAGCAAAGTATACACTGCCTACAGACTGATTACTGAGAACATGTACAGTAATCAGTCTGTAGGCAGTGTAAGAACATATATACAATGCCTACAGACTAATTACTGAGAACATATATACAATGCCTACAGACTGATTACTGACAATAAAGTATATACTGCCTGCAGACTAATTACTGATAGCAAAGTATACACTGCCTACAGACTGACTACTAATAACAAAGTATACAGTGAATACAGACTGACTACTGACAACAAAGTATATACTGCCTGAAGACTAACTACTGATAGCAAAGTATACACTGACTACAGACTGACTATTGATAGCAAAGTATACACTGCCTACAGACTGACTGACTGACTGATAGCAGAGTATACAACAAATACAGACTGACTATTGATAACAAAGTATACACTGAATACAGACTGACTACTGATAACAAAGTATACACTGTCTACAGGCTTACTTATAACAGCAAAGTTAATATTTTCCTTACCTTAAAATGCATTTTTGACTGATAGATAGATAGATATCCCTCTGCACACAGTAGCTATTCCTCAAGTGCCTGTTGTTGAGATTTTGCACATACAATTGGCCTTGAAATATTTCCCACCTAAATCAGATGTCTTGATGTGAACATGTTAACACATGATGTTATCATCATGCAGCAATAGCTCCCCACCAACAGGAAAGTGATAAATCCCCCAAGCACAATAGACTCTTATAAGCACTTGCACTCAAAATTAACATCATTCTTAGACAAGGTGAGAATAATGTGCACTGGTAATGAGGAGGAATGGTGAGAAGGTTTGGAGATATATATCTATCAAAAATACATTTTCAGGCAATGAAAACGTTAACTTCTGAAATGATCCACTTATCTTTCTGCACACAGTGATGTGTGGAGGGACTGTTGTGAAACAGAAAATCTATATGAGCTTCCTTTAAAGAAGGCATCAGAAGGGGACAGCTTATGGAGCAAGACACCCAATACTGGGGCTTACTAGAGTGGCACCACTCATGAAAGACCACACCATTCTCAGGCAGGGTGTACTCTGTGCTTGAATAGAAGTATCAAAGTAAGAAGGAAAAAATCAGTGAATTAGCCATGGGTATTGTTGAAAAATTTACATGACCAGCCAAGCATATACACAAAATAAGTCAGATGGACATGAGATATGATGTGACCAGGTAAATAATTGAACTGTGCAGTTTGGTACCTGTTCCATTATACACTTAATAAACAATACACATGGGAAGGAGAATAAGACCCCTTCCTGCTTCCTTAGAAGAAACTATGCATCATCCAGGTAGTCAAAACCAACAGGAAATTGACATGCAATAAAATAGGTGGGGACCTACACTACACTGACTTGGACACCCCTGCCCCACTATCCACTGCATTATGCTGCCCACTCAGACTCTCGTCAGAAGGATTGCACAGCTGGTGAAGAACCCTCCAAGTTGACCACCCAAGTGCCTGAAGTTTGGAGGCAGAGAATGCCTGATGAATCAGTGGTGATAAAAACAGTACTTGTGTTGGTAATGGGTCTTCCGTGTTCCACTTGTAGAATCAGGGGGGTCACACTGGGAAGACTGTCTATAGGTGGCTGCACCCAACTGGACCTTAGCAAATCAAAGGTCATTTACTAAAGAATGTGCAATATTTTGAAAAGTCAGCAAGTGCAAGTCAGGAAACTGGGCAGACTTTCCCTCTGATGCTGGCTTTTCCCATGACAGTCCATAGAATATATGTTCAAGAATGGACATGTATACTCTGTGAGGCAACACTGTCCTTGGGGTCGGCCCCAAGGTAGAGATGAGACTTTTATTAAAAGTGGGTAAAGAAATAAATGAAGTACTTACCCCATTAAAATTTGTATGTAAACTGAAGAATGATGACTAGAGGGAGAAGTATAGATGGATAGGAAACTGCCAGATGATGAAGAAGGTATGTTAGATTTTGTCCATCTCCCTGTCTTTAAAATCTTATTCAATGATCACCAAAAGAGAAATACCAGAGTGAGGTGACAAACAAACCTGATGAGAAATGACATGACAGAATCTGCAAGTGTCATCCTTTAAGGAAGAATAAATGACCTGATAAGTGGTGAACTAAAGATTCCTGGATAAGAAGGGGCAACACAGTAAGAATAGGTGATTGTGAGCAACCTAAAATGTAGCCGTGAATGTCGAGCAATACCAAATCACCTAAACAGGGCACAAGATCGTTCTGGTCAGAAAATTATAGAAGAGAAACAAGAGAAAAGAACCCATCACTCTCCCAAACCTCCCATGTATAGGGAATGAAAGTGTTTCAGAGAAAATGAGGAAGTACAATTTGTGGAACAATGTATAGGATGAATATAAGGAATAAATATCAGAATGGCAAAAACCTAAAGCCAGAAGGAGGAGGAAAAAAGCGTTCAAGGAAAAGTGAAAGAACAAACAAGTGGCCAGGAATTCAAATGGTATCTGGATAAGAATGTAAAGAACTACAAGAAGGCCCCAGTGAAGCAAATGACCAGATAAAATAGAAGGAAGGAATGGAAGAAGGTAGAAGGGCAAGGGAAGAAAAAATAAAACTGCAGCAAAAAAGGGCAAAAGGTGGCTGACAAGAATGCAAAATATCCTGCCATTGTGTAGACCAACAATCTCTGGTAAAACAGCCTGATAAACAAGTCAAATGACAAGCAACAGAAGAACAACCTGGAGGCAGAGTGGCTAATGGACAAGTAGTGCTAAAAATGCTATTTGCTTCAGGGAACAGAGAGCATTAAAGGATGAAATAAGCAGTACAAAAGCAGGATAATGCAATATGAAAAACTGCCATCAAGGAGAATGGATGTGGCTATAGAAGAGGTCTACTGAGTAGAAGTGCATAGGAAGGAATACAAATGAAGGCTGAGACTGTAGAAGTGACAAGCAAAGGCCCTCATGACCTGGATGAAGACAAAAAGCAAAAGTCATAGGCTGAAACAAATTATACAACGATCTACTGAGTACACTGAAACAAATTATACAATAATCTACTGAGTACACTGAAACAAATTATACAACAATATACTGAGTACACTGAAACAAATTATATAACAA
>NW_013678409.1:5499-10263 GCF_000517525.1 Limulus polyphemus | reverse complement strand
ATTAATAAACTGATACCACTAATAAACTGATACCACTAACTAACCTTCCATATAATGTAGCGTTGGTTGAATTATGAATTAATAAACTGATACCACTAACTAACCATCCATATAATGTAGCGTTGGTTGAATTATGAATTAATAAACTGATACCACTAACTAACCTTCCATATAATGTAGCGTTGGTTGAATTATGAATTAATAAACTGATACCACTAACTAACCATCCATATAATGTAGCGTTGTTTGAATTATGAATTAATAAACTGATACCACTAACTAACCATCCATATAATGTAGCATTGGTTGAATTATGAATTAATAAACTGATACCACTAACTAACCATCCATATAATGTAGCATTGGTTGAATTATGAATTAATAAACTGATACCACTAACTAAACTTCCATATAATATAGCATTGGTTGAATTATGAATTAATAAACTGATACCACTAACTAACCGTCCATATAATATAGCATTGGTTGAATTATGAATTAATAAACTGATACCACTAACTAACCATCCATATAATGTAGCATTGGTTGAATTAATAAACTGATACCACTAACTAACCTTCCATATAATGTAGTATTCCATTGTTTCCTTTCATATTATTGTAGTTTTTTTGATGACGAGCTCTAATTCACATTTTTTTAAATGAATAATCTACTAGTGTGTATCATTAAAAGATTTGATTGTATATTATAAATATGCCATGATTTGTTGTCATCACACAGATGTAGCATTGGTATTTAAGTTAGTATGTTACGGAAGGGAAAGATTGCAAGTTATACACAACTGTACACGTATTTCAGTAGTTCTGTGAAGCCTTATTAGCAAATTTTTTATAGAAAGAATAAAAAAAAGCTAGTTAATTTTTGAAAACATATCTCGTTAAAAAATGAATATGAAAAAAAAAAACATGCATTTAATCTTGATTCCCTGAATTTTAATGTAATTGAGAATATACTTAAAAACATATTTTTTAAAGATACAGTTAATACTTCTGGTGTGGAGTTAAAGATGATTATTTTATTTTATTTTTAAAATACTTTGGGTATGAAACCCTGAACTCAATGAGAAATGTGTCGACATCACAGTGTGGAGCAAGTGAAGCTTGTTTCACAGAAATCACCTAACAGGTGGTTGTGTATTTATGATGTAACATAGGTGACACATATCATACATATTTCTGATTTTGTCACATTAACTTCATTTTACTTCCAAGTTTTATTTATTCAAACTGTCATAAAAATCTTTGTTTTCTTAACAGTTTTTGCAGTTTAAATGTTGGAGTAGATTATGTTTCGATCTTTGTGCTGATGCCTTTTTCAGGTTCTCAATACATTAATAATTTCCATACTTCAGATCCAGGACAGCCTACTCTACTTAAAACTTCTCCAGTTTGTAGTTTGTAAAAGTATCAGTTTTTATATTACTGTATATTTTCTTGTTTATTATAAATTGCAGGGTTTGATCCTCGCTCCTATCTTGCCAGTATTCCTAGTTCCTCAGCCGAACCATCTACGTCTTCAGCAACATCTACGCTTCAGCATCTTGAAGAAATTACAAAATCAGCAGTTAGTACTGATGAAACTTGCACTAGTGTAAAGAATTTTGCCCAGCCTACCAAGACAGAGCCTGTAGACATAACCTGTAAAAGTCCGGTACCTACATCATCCTTTGTCACTTCAAATTCCCTCTATCATGGCTTAGGCTCACTGAAATTTACCTCATCTGGTATGACACTGCCATTAGCTGTTACTCCTCTTCCAACAGAACAAGATCAAGAGAGAAAGGACAAGCCAAATATTTGTGCTTCTTGTAATATATCCTTCCAATCAGCATCAGAGCTTCAGACACACCTTACTCAGCACAAGGGCCAGAGGACCGTCCCCTGTGAAGTTTGTGGGAAGTTGTTCATGTCAGCAGAACGTGTGCGTATTCATTTTCGTGCAGCACACGGAGAAAAGGTATGCTCATGTGAAACCTGTGGGAAAGGTTTTACTCGTCAGAACAAGCTCTTTGAACACATGAAAACACACTTAGGGAACAAACGTTTCTTTTGTAACATTTGTAATAGAAGTTTCTCGCAGAAGAACCACCTGACTCGACATTCCATGATCCACACTGGAGAACGACCCTATCCTTGTGATTTCTGTGGTAGGGGATTCTACAGGAAAGACAAGCTGACTCGCCACAGACGAATTCATACGGGAGAAAAACCGTACGTGTGTTTCACATGCGGAAAAGCTTTTTATCGCAGGGACAAGCTCACTCGTCATTACAAAATGCACACTGGAGATAAGCCTTTTATGTGCCCTGTCTGTGGAAAGCGATTTGTAATGGAAGTAGATTTGAAGAAGCACAACTGTTCAGTTCACCAGTTGTCAAACAGTAGCCCCAGCAAGGCATCCTTCAGCCAATCGGTTCACCAGTTGTCAAACAGTAGCCCCAGCAAGGCATCCTTTGGCCAGTCGGTTCACCAGTTGCCAAACAGTAGCACCAGCAAAGCATCCTTCGGCCAGTCGGTTCACCAGTTGCCAAACAGTGGCACCAGCAAGGCATCCTTCGGCCAATCAGTTCACCAGTTGCCAAACAGCTCCAGCAAGGCATCCTTCAGCCAATCGGTTCACCAATTGCCAAACAGTAGCACCAGCAAGGCATCCTTTGGCCAAGTGAGTGCCACCAGCGGAGGAAAACACTTGCTTACACACACTGAAGAATCTCAACAACAACAACAACCACCACTACTTACTGGAGTTCAAAGTGAATCTTCAGGGCAACCTCAGGCATTTCAAAACATCACTCTCACCAGGTAAAATGCTAAATAGAACTTTGTGTGTATGTGTGTGTGTGTGAACCTCCTCAAAGCATTATTAAGACATGTTAATAATCCTACCAGATAGAAGTATTCGTCTTTACATGGGCATTCTAAAAATACAAGTATCGTACGACGAGTCCTGCTGGTAAACAAAACCAAGTACTTACAAGATTAACGTGTGTTGTTAAATGCTAGAAAGACGTCACTATTTTAGTGAAACATTTGATTCAGGATCATCAATGAAATTCCTAACCTACCAAGAATACTTTTTTTTTTTGCAAAATGAATCTAATTATAAATTTTAGTTTTTTAGTTGTTTTTTTTTTTGAGCTAACCAGTTTTATATAGATTAATTGGACACATGTTTATGAGAGGACTTTTTAAAATGATTGTATCATTTTTTTTGCTGTATTTTCTTTTATTTTTATATCTTGTAATACGAGTTCCATTGTCAAAAAAAAAACATTGAAAAAAGTTTTTTTTATTTACTTGAATTCATGTACACATATGGTATATAAAATCTTATGTCTCAAAATACTCAAAATTTGGGTTGTTTCATTACTCTTAGGAACGACTTTGGCTAGATTTATTTAGTAAAGAAAAAAGCTCATTGAAACAAGGTTTTTAAATTTTAAAATGGGTAATGAAACTAAGGCCTTTATTTCATTCTTAGATGTGTACACACACATATAGCAAGAATTCTGTTTAAGTAGAGGCTTACTGCTGAAACTAAACCCAGATATGAAATATTAGCAAACAAATTCCTCAAGTTGCTAAGTACATTGAAAAGTGAAGTTAGTTAACTAAAAATAGCAGAGAGACGAGCAGCTGAAAATAAAGTGCACATGTAAAAACATGTAAATACCTTACATCTGTTTGAAATAAAGATTACCTCACAAACATCAAAGTTTATTTAGCATACTTTTAATGAACAGACGAGCACATCTGACTGTTGCACATGCGAAAGTTTATATAGGCTTAGAACCCACTCTTAAAACAAGTGTACAGACAACTTTCTTTTACATTTAAATCTTGCTGTTAAAGGAGGTATAAATATTATTTGTGAAATCTGCACCTCTCTATTTCATAACATATTTTTTATATTATATTTGCTCAAAAATATAACTTTAATCTTTCATACAGTTCTTCTCATTTACCAACTGTAAAAGTTGCTAATCGCTAATTAAGATGATATACAGAAAGTTTTTACACCATGTAGAATTATCGTGGGCTAGAAAATTGCTGGCGATTATTTCAGTTTTGCTAGTGAAACTTTGAAGGCACTATAAAATTTTTGTACATACTTCAGGTTCTTAATATGAAGTATAAATACACCCGTGATAAATACATTTATGTTGAATAATGTGAGTACACGAGTTTGTTGTAATTGTTTTGTGATCCCTGGTCGAGCTTCTTCCCATACTGTGGCCAAGTATTAGGAACAGTGAGACTGCAGCTTTAATACTTTTGAATTGTTTCCCAAGACAAATAGCACATGGGCCAGTCAGACTCGCACTACCCAGTCTCTGCAGTGGTTAGAAATAGCTTCTTCCCATACTGTGGCCAAGTATTAGGAACAGTGAGACTGCAGCTTTAATACTTATGAATTGGTTCCCAAGACAGGTAGCACATGGGCCAGTCAGACTCGCACTACCCAGTCTCTGCAGTGGTTAGAAATAGCTTCTTCCCATACTGTGGCCAAGTATTAGGAACAGTGAGACTGCAGCTTTAATTCTTTTGAATTGGTTCCCAAGACAGGTAGCACATGGGCCAGTCAGACTCGCACTACCCAGTCTCTGCAGTGGTTAGAAACAGTGTGTACAGGTGGTTGTTTGTTGGAGATAATAATGAAAAAGAAATTAGATAACCTGCAGGCCCGGCATGGCCAGGTGGTTAGGGCGCTCGACTCGCAATCTGCGGGTCCGAATCCCCCTTC
>NW_013678409.1:0-4695 GCF_000517525.1 Limulus polyphemus | reverse complement strand
TTTAATTATAGAGAGGAATATAATGTGTGGTTAGCAGAAGTCCCAAATTATTATGAGACACATTTAATTATAGAGAGGAATATAATGTGTGGTTAGCAGAAGTCCCAAAATTGCTAGTGGAGGAGAATAAAAACTGGCAACTATATATAGGCTTGCGAGTCCATAAGTTTAGGCCTGAATGTACAAGTGCATCAAAGGCAGTTACGTGAAACTAACATTTTTCAGATGTAAAATATACTAATTTAAATAATTCGGTTTATTGATCGGGAATTTGCCGAACTTACAAGTAGTTGTGTTGTGCATTTCCATAGAAATTTTTTTTAATGTGTTAGAAAGATTCAAATTACACTGTATTTCATTGTTCATTTTATTAGACACATAAAACTTAACAGTACCACATTACTATCAAACATTTTGAAAGCCACAGTCATCAATACATCTCTGCTTGTATCATTGAATAAGATAATTTCTATTTAAACAAAAAAAAATTTTAACCATACTATACATAAAGTTAGATGAGGCCGTCATTGAAAAGCAAAAATTAAATCAGCCGGTAGATATTGACATAACATGCATAACTTTAACCAATTTTTCTTCAAACTATAGAAATTTGAGGTATTTAAAAATTTAATTATGTTTTGTAGTGTGTGCCCTTTATTGTTCATACGAAGAAAAAAGGGTTAATGTTTATATTTGAGGACAAATTACACTTTTTTACTCTGAGTCATTAGGCACGGGATGGCTGCTTGAAAAAATTTAAAATTGCTTTACATTTAACATCAGTTTGTAAGTCAGGGACATATTTTTAGTGTATTAATTCCAAAGAGAGCTTTCTGGAACTCTCTCTTTTAAAATTCTGAATAGAGAGTTGAACTCCTTATGGTATCTGGATTTTAAACTGCCCATCAATGTGGAAGAATCTGTACTAGTTTCCAGGCTATGAAGGAGTAAAACCCATCTAATATTCCATACAACACATACAAGTTGCACAATATAATATCTAGTTTCTCAGCTCCAAAAAGGCATTTTCCCCGTGTTTTTTTTTTTTTAAGAGTTATGTAACTGAATGCTATTGAGAGAAGAGTTTTTGTGGGCTAACAGATCAGGCTCTGTAGCAAGAGTACTTTTTTTTTGGTTCTAACTTGAATACAGGAAACTGTGCCACCCCTTTGTACCCATTCAAGCCTCCAAATTCTGTATCATGAACTCGTATCATTCAATTCCATCCCCCATCAGTAACCCAGGACAAATCAGAAGAAGACTAGGCTTTATATGATGGTGAGTAAGATATGCATGGTGTTTTTTTACTGTCTTTTTTCAATTTATATAGCTTTTGAAGAATATATAAAAATAATGCTGATAATTTATTCTTCTGTATTATTGAGAAACAAGCTGTGTAGGGCACTTAAAATAAATATTGTTTGCCGACTATAAAATACTAAATTACTAGCATTATTAAAATCCTATATCATTACGGTGAACGTAAGTATATAATTCAAATTCGATGACGAGACGGCTTGAATGGGTAATGAAGAAAAACTTTAATATAAGTTTAACATAACAGCAAATGTACAACGTTTTGACAAGCCGTCTTCAACCATTATAAGTATATAATGTTTTACATTTTATTTTAAAGGTCTTAATACCAAGTGTATATTTATATTACATTAGAAACTCAGGATAGAAAAATATAACTCCTTTTAGCTATCAAATGCGTGTTTAAGAAATAGTGCCAAAAAAAACACACGGTACTTTTTTGAAGTGCGGTCTGGATTATGTTTTACTACTTTCAGTTTCATTTCCGAGAACCGTATCTTGTATATATATACATCATTCAAATATTTGATTCTTTGGTATCTAAAAATTCTCACCCATGTGTATTTTAATTTTTTGGATTGTTGGCCGAGAAATAATATCAGTGATCTTTAATTAGGCCCTAACAGGATATTTTAAAATGTACAGTACCTCTCCATGTATTAACGAACACTAATATGATAGACATTTATATGAAAACGTGTAAAAAATTACTTCTAATTTCTAAAATATATTGCGAAAGATTATAAACATGTATACTATGAATGCTGTTGCGTTTGTAAAATTTGTACTTTTTTATATATGATGATATATTCAACAAAAAAAAATGATAATTAACTTCCTAACCTCCTTAATATCGTAAAATTATTTGGTTAGGGCAAGCAAATAGTTTTCTAGGCTTTCGTAAACTAAGAATCAGTTTATATGTAGCATATTAGGCAACACATTTTAAACAAATATTTTTATAAGTGCTGTGAGTTTCAAAACTACTTTTCTAACTATTAAAGATCAAAATCTGTGTTTTTGAACTCTGCGGAATAATGTAAGATGTTGGTTTAAATGAAAACATAAAGAAACTAAAAAGTGTTTTAACGATCTTTTTCAAGTAAACTACATAAATTTTGTTTTCCAATTAATAAAGCATTGTCAAAAGAAACTTGAAATCCAGTTTAGTTTCTGTTAATGGTTCAAGAATAAAAGCTAATTTTAAAACGTGGCATTAATGCTTCGTCATTATATTTTAATACATTTTTGTTCCAAAGAATAAAAGTAAAAAAAAAAAGTCTGAGAAAACTGTCTTATCACAATTTTACTATTTTTAGCAACAATGAACCACTAATATTTAATTTCAACAAAGATTATTATGAACATGAAAAATATAGCCAATAACGGATTCTAAATCATTTAAAACACTTCCATCTAACAAAATAGTAAAATATTAATTAAATTTCTAATACGAGAAACAATGACGCATCTTATTTGGTGCTGTAGGTAAGAACTTTTGACCAACAGAAATATTAATCTGAAGGTTCCGCTCAAAAGTTGTACATGCATTTGTTTTTATTCATACACATCTTTGTAATGGCTGCACACAATATCCAAACAGAGGTATTTCCTACACGTTGTCTGACTAGCACCGTTACTTTTTATTCAGCTGATTAATAAAGAAATTATTTAAACTCATGATGATCGAAGATAAGTAGCTTCCACTTGTAGGACTTAAACATTAATTTTTTAGTGAATAGAGTATTCATCTTACTACACATCTGTAACATTCACATTGTTTTAGGATAATTGGAAAGTTAATATTTAACCAGACTAATTTCTCTACCACTCAGGATCGATTGGAAAAATATCTGTCACCAAATGATGTTATAGGTAACGTGAAATTGAATAAAGAGTTATCAGTTGAACGTCGTTACAATTTCTAACTTGTGCTATAACGAATTTCAAACAATAATAATAGCATAGTTTTGTTTACAAGGGTGCACAAAACTTTATATAAGATTCCTAATATACAACTATAAAAACCCTATAACCCGAGTGCTTTCAAAAAGCACTCGGGTTATAGTTTTTTTTTTTATCATTTTATATTAAGACTTCTTGAACCTAAGTGTTTTTTTTTAACATCATGAATCGTATTAGAGTATCATCCTATGATCAGTATTACAAAAATGTTTAATACCCCTAGAGAAAAATAGACAACTTCCTACACATTTCAATGAATTTTTAAAGTAACCTTGAATAAATATACAATTTTCTCAATCAACTATTCATTTATTATTCAACCTCCTTAAAAAGATTAATTATCATATTAACCATAAAAATGTCTAACAAATTATAACTTCTCTGAACAAGTACTAGTGACAAAGAAAAAGCCTACAACAGTGCACGTCGTGCTAGACGTATAAAAGTAACACGACTGAATGTTCTTTCAAAGTGGGACAGAAACACGCATTTCAAACTTTCGATATATTCTGATTATTCCATGGTTTTAAGATATTTTTTATAGCCTTCTTCATCTAACAATGAATTGAATTCCTCTGGATTGGTGAGTTTCAGTTTGAATAGCCATCCTGTAATAAACCACAGTCATTATGTTGTTACTCAAAAATTAAAAATTTCTGAAAATTTGAATTTACAAGTAATGCCTCTTACACAAACTACTCTGGTGGTGAATTTGAGGATTGAAAATTATTTGCTAAATAATATACAATATAACATCATGCATATTTTATATGTAAAGGTTTTAACTAACACTACAGGTTTACAGAGGTTATAAATTAAAAAACAAACAACAACTATAACACATTGTGATGTACTTTTTTAGCTTTCTCCAACATCGTGAAATAGGTTATTAATCAGTGACATATAAAATACAGGGGAGTTTACTGTGGTATATTGAAATACACGTTATCCTAATATGGTATACAAAAATATAAGTTAGTGAACACACAGTTAAATGTGGTATATTGAAATACATGTTATCCAAATCACAGATCCTAATATGGTATACTAAAATATAAGTTAGTGAACACACAGTTAAATGTGGTATATTGAAATACACGTTATCCTAATATGGTATACAAAAATATAAGTTAGTGAACACACAGTTAAATGTGGTATATTGAAATACACGTTAGTGAACACATAGTTAAATGTGTAATATTGAAATACACGTTATCCTAATATGGTATACAAAAAAATAAGTTAGTCAACACACAGTTAAATGTGTAATATTGAAATACACGTTATCCTAATATGGTATACTAAAATATAAGTTAGTCAACACACAGTTAAATGTGTAATATTGAAATACACGTTATCCTAATATGGTATACTAAAATATAAGTTAGTCAACACACAGTTAAATGTGTAATA
>NW_013678408.1:8796-11711 GCF_000517525.1 Limulus polyphemus | reverse complement strand
GCGGGTTCTTTGTTCTAACGTTACTCTTTAGTTGGCGGGTTCTTTGTTCTAACGTTACTCTTTAGTTGGCGGGTTCTTTGTTCTAACGTTACTCTTTAGTTGGCGGGTTCTTTGTTCTAACGTTACTCTTTAGTTGGCGGGTTCTTTGTTCTATCATTAATCTTTAGTTAGCGGGTTCTTTGTTCTATCATTAATCTTTAGTTGGTGGGTTCTTGTAAACAAATCTGGTGAGAATACAGCCCACGTGACGAAAACGAATTGATATATTTATTTATTTTTTAACGTTTCTACAAGTTTGTAGACTGTTGTAAAGTTGTCGGTCTGTCATTAAAAATAATGTTCAAACAGAAATACGTCACTAACGGTATTAAAACGTGACGTCAATTTAGAATATTCTAGGCCTACTCCGCAAACTTAATTTATCATAGGATCATCTAGCCAAAAACTAATTACTACATTTAAAATTCAGTTTATAATATTAGAATAATCTGGTTTTTCTCCTTTATTACTTTGTTCAACCAGTTTCGTGACTTCAGAGGTCACTCTTCAGAAATCATTTTCAACTACGGTAGTTGAATTCTTTTATTATAGATTCTCGGTAAAATTATATTCTGAAGAGTAAGTGACCTTTAAAGTCACGAAACCGGTCGAAAAAAACCAATAAAGGAGAAACAAAAAGAATAGTCGGACATTCCTATCCACAGTTGGTGGTAATATAACGTTACGTTAATAAAACGTTACGTATTGTGTACATATGATAATACAAACATCAGGCCTTAAATGGATTTTTTTTCGGATATTCAACACTAAATATGTTTAAATATATCATTATTATTCAGGATAAAATGATATTATATCCACAAACAACAATCTGTTATCTCGGAAGTGTGTTTGTTTGTTTTGAATTTCGCGCAAAACTACACGAGGATTATCTGCGCTAGCTAATTTAGCAGTGCAAGACTAGAGGGAAGGCAGCTAGTCATCACCACCCACCGCCAACTCTTGGGCTACTCTTTTACCAACGAATAGTGGGATTGACCGCAACATAATAACGACCCCACGGCTGAAAGGGCGAGCATGTTTAGTGGCACGGGGATTCGAACCTACGACCCGCAGATTGCGGATCGAGATCCCCAACCACCTGGCCATGCTGGGCCTATCTCGGAAGTAATTTACAGTATTTAACTACACAAATATATTTCATTGTACAAGTTGTTTCGACTAATTTTTCTGGAATCATTCAGACAAGAAAGTCAGATGTTTATTTTAATGATATTATCTCTAAGTTGTGTTTCAATGTTTTCCACAAACTAAAAAATAACCTTAAGTTGTTGTTACCACCATATCAAGAGTACAAAACCTAAAGTGAAAGTTGACCAAGTCAACTTATAGAAATTACCATTCATTTCTAAACGGCTTATGGATTTAAAAAGCTAGAATCCGGGGTTGGGTTCCCCACGGTGGGCAGAACACATATAGCCCATTGAGTAGTTTGTACTTTACAACAAAGAAGCGAACAAATGAGAAACCGAACTTGCTATCTGCTGGATTGAAATATTATTGTTATTATAACTGTGATAACAACTGAAACAATACAAGTGCGTTAGCTACAAGTACTCATACAAAACCTTTAGTTGTTAAAATTCCATTTCTATTAAATGCTGCTCGATAGAAACAAAATCTGAAAACAAGAAAGTAATTTACTAATTGGCAATCAAACGAAAGTTTAATGTTTCCCAGTCAGCCGATATTTGCATGCAAATTTTCGTCTGCGGATCATTTATTTCGGCAGATTATCAAGAAGGAATTCACAGATTGTCACGGTTAAACGAGAACGCGGTGATGAATTAATTTCAGCAGTAGTTGGTGTACACGTATGACAAGTAAGGACTTTGTGCGTGTTTGTGAAACCGTTTCTAACAGGACTGTGCGTGTTTGTGAAGCTGGTTCTAACAGGACTGTGCGTGTTTGTGAAGCTGGTTCTAACAGGACTGTGCATGTTTGTGAAGCTGTCTCTAACAGGCCTGCGCGTGTTTGTGAAGCTCTCTGTAACAGGACTGTGCGAGTTTGTGAAGCTGGTTCTAATAGGACTATGTATGTTTGTGAAGCTGGTTCTAACAGGACTGTGCGTGTTTGTGAAGCTGGTTCTAACAGGATTGCGCGTGTTTGTGAAGCTGGTTCTAACAGGACTGTGTATGTTTGTAAAGTTGTTTCTAACAGGACTGTGCATGTTTGTGATGCTGTTTCTAACAGGATTGTGCGTGTTTGTGATGCTGTTTTTAACAGGATTGTGCGTGTTTGTGAAGCTGGTTCCAACAGGACTGTGCGTGTTTGTGAAACTGGTTCTAACACGATTGCGCGTGTTTGTAAAGCTGGTTCTAACAGGAATGCGCGTGTTTGTGAAGCTCTCTGTAACAGGACTGCGCGTGTTTGTGGAGCTCTCTGTAACAGGACTGCGCGTGTTTGTGAGTTATTTTTACGTACATTAAACTAGAAACAATAAGAATTTACATTGAGATGAGAATATTTGATATAACAAAGATTGAAGAAGGGAATGGTGGTTATTGATAAACTTTTGTGTAAAACACAACGTAAAATATTAATCTGAAAAAAAGACACGAAATTAGGTAATCAGTAGCTTCTTATCAAAGTAAGCTACAGTGTAACTAGAGTAGATCAGAATATACATATAACTCAACAATTGTAACTAGAGTAGATCAGAATATACATGTAACTCAACAACTGTAACTAGAGTAGATCAGAATATACATGTAACTCAACAACTGTAACTAGAGTAGATCAGAATATACATGTAACTCAAGCTACAGTGTAACTAGAGTAGATCAGAATATACATGTAACTCAACAACTGTAACTAGAGTAGATCAGAATATACATGTAACTCAAGCTACAGTG
>NW_013678408.1:5745-8048 GCF_000517525.1 Limulus polyphemus | reverse complement strand
CTGTAACTAGAGTAGATCAGAATATACATATAACTCAAGCTACAGTGTAACTAGAGTAGATCAGAATATACATATAACTCAAGCTACAGTGTAACTAGAGTAGATCAGAATATACATATAACTCAACAACTGTAACTAGCATAGATCAGAAAATACATATAACTCAACAACTGTAACTACAACAGATCAGAATATACATATAACTCAACAACTGTAACTACAACAGATCAAAAATACATATAACTCAACAACTGTAACTATAACAGATCAGAAAATACATATAACTCGACAACTGTAACTCCAACAGATCAGAAAATACATATAACTCGACAACTGTAACTACAACAGATCAGAAAATACATATAACTCGACAACTGTAACTCCAACAGATCAGAAAATAAATATAACTCGACAACTGTAACTCCAACAGATCAGAAAATAAATATAACTCAACAACTGTAACTCCAACAGATCAGAAAATACATATAACTCGACAACTGTTCATCACGTTCTTAACATTCACAAACAACACAATGTTCATCACGTACTTAACATTCACAAACAACACAATGTTCATCACGTACTTAACATTCACAAACAACACAATGTTCATCACGTACTTAACATTCACAAACAACACAATGTTTATCACGTACTTAATATTTACAAACAACACAATGTTTATAACGTACTTAACATTCACAAACAACACAATGTTCATCACGTACTTAACATTCACAAACAACACAATGTTTATCACGTACTTAATATTTACAAACAACACAATGTTTATCACGTACTTAATATTTACAAACAACACAATGTTCATCACGTACTTAACATTTACAAACAACACAATGTTCATCATGTACTTGGCTTCGAAAGATATTTGTTTGTAGATATTCATCTGTGTGTTTAGAAAGACTGATCATGATTGGTGTTTCCTCTTCTATCCATATATTGTATTATTCATATATTATCTTTCGATGGAACGGCGGTAGGTTTATGAACTTACAACGCTAAAATCCGGGGTTCGAGTCCCCGCGGTAGACATAACGGTTAGTTCAACTTGGTTTGCTCTAAAATTGGACTTTACATTCTATTGACAATAAAATGATACGCGAAAAGAAAAATCTATTTAATAGGCGTAAAATATCACGTGGTTTGCTGTATACGTAACGTAAAATATCACGTGGTTTGTTATATACGTAACGTAAAATATCACGTGGTTTGTTATATACGTAACGTAAAATGTCTCGTGGTCTGCTATATACGTGGCGTAATATATCACGTGGTTTTCTATAGATGCGACGTAAAATATCACGTGGTTTGTTATATACGTAACGTAAAATCTCTCGTGGTCTGCTATATACGTGGCGTAATATATCACGTGGTTTTCTATAGATGTGACGTGAAATATCAAGTGGTTTGCTGTATACGTGTCGTAAAATATCATGTGGTTTGTTATATACGTAACGTAATATATCACGTGTTTTGCTATAGATGTGACGTAATATATCACGCGGTTTTCTATAGATGTGACGTAAAATATCAAGTGGTTTGTTATATACGTAACGTAATATATCAAGTGTTTTCTATAGATGTGACGTAAAATATCAAGTGGTTTGTTATATACGTAACGTAATATATCAAGTGTTTTCTATAGATGTGACGTAAAATATCACGTGGTTTGCTATAGATGTGACGTAAAATATCACGTGGTTTGTTATATACGTAACGTAAAATATCACGTGTTTTGCTATAGATGTGACGTAATATATCACGTGGTTTTCTATAGATTTGACGTAATATATCAAGTGGTTTTCTATAGATGTGACGTAAAATATCACGTGGTTTGCTATAGATGTGACGTAATATATCACGTGGTTTTCTATAGATGTGACGTAGAATATGTGATTTGCTATAGATGTGAGTCGTACAATAGTTTTTCACATACTGACTCTGACTTGCAGTTTAAAACTGTTTTTCTCTAGGTTAGTGGCACAATAAGAAATACTGGACAAAACATCATATTCGAGGTCGACACAATGCCAGAAGTAGCCAAAATAAACATCACTGGTGGACCGCTATCGTATAAATACCGTTTCCACGAGATCCACATTCATTATGGCAGAGTAGACAACAGGGGATCTGAACATTTAATAGCTGGATACGCTTTTCCTGCTGAGGTAAGAGACAGAAACGTTATGATACACTTCATCGGTGCAGATCTGAACAGGTAAGAGACAGAAACGTTATGATACACTTCATCGGTGCAGATCTGAACAGGTAAGAGACAGAAA
>NW_013678408.1:2618-5107 GCF_000517525.1 Limulus polyphemus | reverse complement strand
ACACTTCATAGGTGCAGATCTAAACAGGTAAGAGACAGAAACGTTATGATACACTTCATAGGAGCAGATCGAAACAGCTCAAGAGACAGTAACGTTGTGATACACTTCATAGGAGCAGATCTAAACAGGTAAGAGACAGAAACGTTATGATACACTTCATAGGTGCAGATCTGAACAGGTAAGAGACAAAAACGTTATGATACACTTCATAGGTACAGATCGAAACAGCTCAAGAGACAGTAACGTTGTGATACACTTCATAGGTGCAGATCTAAACAGGTAAGAGACAGAAACGTTATGATACACTTCATAGGAGCAGATCGAAACAGCTCAAGAGACAGTAACGTTGTGATACACTTCATAGGAGCAGATCTAAACAGGTAAGAGACAGAAACGTTATGATACACTTCATAGGAGCAGATCGAAACAGCTCAAGAGACCCAAACGTTACTATACACTTCATAGGTGCAGATCTGAACAGGTAAGAGACAAAAACGTTATGATACACTTCATAGGTACAGATCTAACCAGCTTAAGAGACAGAAACGTTATGATACACATTCATAGGTGCAGATCGAAACAGCTCAAGAGACAGAAACGTTATGATACACATTCATAGGTGCAGATCTGAACAGGTAAGAGACAGAAACGTTATGATACACATTCATAGGTGCAGATCTAACCAGCTTAAGAGACAGAAACGTTATGATACACATTCATAGGTGCAGATCTAAAGAGGTAAGAGAGAGAAACGTTATGATACACATTCATAGGTGCAGATCTGAACTGTTAAGAGACAGAAACGTTATGATACACATTCATAGGTGCAGATCTAAACAGCTTAAGAGACAAAAACGTTATGATACACATTCATAGGTGCAGATCTAAACAGCTTAAGAGACAAAAACGTTATGATACACATTCATAGGTGCAGATCTAAACAGGTAAGAGACAAAAAAGATCGTGTAAAATGAGATTGAAGTCAAGTCAGCGAATGTATTATATTCTACTTTTTTTTTCCTCTGGGTGGTTGGATTCCTGGAAGTATAATATAGTAAATCTCATACATCAATGTCATAACGTTAATACGGTATTACAATCATAAAAATATATTTAATTTACATTAAAGCAAATTCAACATAATATTCCATACATATTTACGTTTTAAATTATCATATTTGAAGAGGGATGACAAGGGAAGAATAGAGCTAGGTTTATCCTGTTAGCCAGAACGGTATTCATACGTGTATAAGATAACCTAAAGAGGGATGACAAGGGAAGAATAGATCTAGGCTTATCCTGTTCGCCAGAACGGGTACTCATACGTGTATAAGATAACCTAAAGAGGATGACAAGGGAAGAATAGAGCTAGGTTTATCCTGTTAGCCAGAACGGTACTCATACGTGTATAAGATAACCTAAAGAGGGATGACAAGGGAAGAATAGAGCTAGGCTTATCCTGTTAGCCAGAACGGTACTCATACGTGTATAAGATAACCTAAAGAGGGATGACAAGGGAAAAATAGAGCTAGGTTTATCCTGTTCGCCAGAACGGTACCCATACGTGTATAAGATAACCTAAAGAGGGATGACAAGGGAAGAATAGAGCTAGGTTTATCCTGTTCGATAGAACGGATACTCATACGTGTATAAGATAACCTAAAGAGGGATGACAAGGGAAGAATAGAGCTAGGTTTATCCTGTTTGATGGAACGGGTACTCATACGTGTATAAAATAACCTAAATATTCTCAATAAGAGCCTATTTATCCATGACAGTGAAAACATCGTTCATAAGGAAGACCTGATTTAAAACAGGTTCGTAGTTTATTTTCAAAACTCAAACCTAAGGTTTTTTTTTCATAAATCCATAAAAATCTTTTTACCTATCAAAATATGGAACAGGAAAACAGTGGGAGAATAGGGTTGTTTTTTTTCGAAAACCCGGGTAACACCGGGTTACGCTGATAGTCCACTAGAAAGACATGCAATCTCGAAAAGAAGTGGGGGTGGGGTGGGGAGAGGGTATACAAGCTCTCTGCAAGATCTCTCAAACAAGATCAATCAGAGAGCTTGCATACCAGTGATTTATCACTGGTTTTGTTGTTTTTTATATATATAGATGACGAAATGTGAAATGTTACACTCCGTTTCAGAAGTGACGTGTAACACACATGTTACTTCAACACAAGGTGGCTTGTAACAATGGTTTTACTCCAGTTCACTATGTTGTGCAGCACCGCTGTTACTCCAGTTCACTATGTTGTGTAGCACCGTTGTTACTCCAGTTCACTATGTTGTGTAGCACCGCTGTTACTCCAGTTCACTATGTTGTGTAACAACGGTTTTACTCCAGTTCACTATGTTGTGTAGCACCGCTGTTACTCCAGTTCACTATGTTGTGTAGCACCGCTGTTACTCCAGTTCACTATGTTGTGTAGCACCGCTGTTACTCCAGTTCACTATGTTGTGTAGCACCGCTGTTACTCC
>NW_013678408.1:0-1759 GCF_000517525.1 Limulus polyphemus | reverse complement strand
CGTCACCGAATTTGAATTCACCTTTTGTGTCGTTGATTTAACGTAAACTTTCGCGATGTCCGACGAAAATCTCAGTCTTACTGTCAGTATTTCTGAATTAATAGACAACAAATATATATATTCCGCATTAGTCTCAACAACATTTCAAACATTGAACTACAGATGGAGTTCTTGGATTGAAGCCAACATTAGTTTACCCAAGGAATGGAATACTGAGCTGCCTTGAAGCAGAAAAAGAGACTTATTTGTGCGCGGGTTTGTTTCTCTGCACGCGATTGCAAGGATATAGTGTTTGCTTCAAGGAAAAAAACTCACATATATATATACTTCTAGCATATAAATTTAGTTAAATGAAAAATGGTAAGTCAAAGATTTAGAATCTGAACCCTAGAAGTATATTGTTACTTAAACTATTGTGAAATACGTTTTATTACCAGTTTTAATATACTTTTTATACAAAATACTATATGGTGTAGAAGAAATATCTCCTTTTTCAGCGCGTATGAAACTTGACTGGAAACATTTTACTACGCATGCGCAGAAATAATGAATTGTAATGTGATTTAAAATGTTGTGAAAATGGTAACTTACAAAGCTGTTCAGTTTCGGGTCATGAACCTACTTGACCTAACGACAGACACGGTGGTGTGGTGGCGTTAACTTGGTATGTGTAGTTTCGGGTCATGAACCTACTTGACCTAACGACAGACACGGTGGTGTCGTGGGGTTAACTTGGTATATGTAGTTTCGGGTCATGAACCTGCTTGACCTAACGACAGACACGGTGGTGTTGTGGGGTTAACTTGGTATATGTAGTTTCGGGTCATAAACATATTGACCTAGCGACAGACACGGTGGTGTTGTGGGGTTAACTTGGTATATGTAGTTTCGGGTCATGAACCTACTTGACCTAACGACAGACACGGTGATGTCGTGGGGTTAACTTAGTATATGTAGTTTTGGGTCATGAACCTACTTGACCTAACAACAGACACTGTGGTGTCGTGGGGTTAACTTGTTGTATGTAGTTTAGGGTCATCAACCTACTTGACCTAACGACAGACACGGTGGTGTCGTAGGGTTAACTTGGTATATGTAGTGTCGGGTCATGAACCTACTTGACCTAACGACAGACACGGTGATGTCGTAGGGTTGACTTGGTATATGCAGTTTCGGGTCATGAACCTACTTGACCTAACAACAGACACTGTGGTGTCGTGGGGTTAACTTGGTGTATGTAGTTTAGGGTCATGAATCTACTTCACCTAAGATATATTTGTTACACGTACCAGATATGTACGTGTATATGTACAACTTATTAAAATATATTTGTTACAGTACAAGACATGTACGTGTATATGTACAACTTATTAAGATATATTTGTTACAGTACAAGACATGTACGTGTATATGTACAACGTATTAAGATATAATTGTTACAGTACAAGACATGTACGTGTATATCAACAACTTATTAAGATATATTTGTTACAGTACAAGACATGTACGTGTATATGTACAACTTATTAAGATATATTTGTTACAGTACATGACATGTAGGTGTATATGTACAACTTATTAAGATATATTTGTTACAGTACAAGACATGTACGTGTATATGTACAACGTATTAAGATATATTTGTTACAGTACAAGACGTATACGTGTATATGTACAACGTATTAAGATATATTTGTTACAGTACAAGACATGTACGTGTATATGTACAACGTATTAAGATATATTTGTTACAGTACAA
>NW_013678407.1:11180-12123 GCF_000517525.1 Limulus polyphemus | reverse complement strand
TAATTATTACACGTGTGGCTACAAATAGGAAAATGGACCATGCGTGATAAATGTGTAATTATTACACGTGTGGCTACAAATAGGAAAATGGACCATGCGTGATAAATGTGTAATTATTACACGTGTGGCTACAAGTAGGGAAATGGACCATGCCTGATAAATGTGTAATTATTACACGTGTGGCTGTTAATAGGGCAGTGAAGTTTGAAAAAAAAACAATCAAACAAAGATACCTAACAAAAGCCCCCCTCGGTGGAACAGCGGTAAGTTTACGAACTTACAACGCTAAAATTCAGAGTTCGATTCCTCACGGTGAATACAGTAGATAGCCTAATGTGGGGGTTGTTCTAAGACAAAACAAACCTAATAAAAGGAGAAGCAAAATGAGAGTTGTTTTTTTTTAAACTTCTGCTGTAATAATAATTACATCATCAACTCCCAAACCCTCCTTATAAACCAGTCTTCACTACAACCATTAACTTCTGGTGGTTCATAATGATATTATCGTATCAAACATCTGACCTAAACTCTTAAACGAAGGTAATGGATGTTCAAAATCGTATATATTTTGGTTAATTAACGTAATTCATATTCTTTCAGTGATAAATAGCGAATAAACTGTAAATGGTGACAAAATAGTCGATGAAAGTTTGTACAAACACGAAGATAAAACGATTATGAGAAGATTGCCCAGGGTTTTAAAAATGTAAGACTATTAAAAAAAAACACGATAATTAACCGTACCAGTATTACATGTTACTACGGGCACTTCCCGTTTTTATATAGCACGTTTTTTTTAAATACCCGAAAGGTCTTTGATAGTAATTATGAAGTTTTATACTTACAAATAAAAAACTTAACATCTCTACCTGCAGTTAGCTTTTCGTGTACAACGTTTCACACATTTACGTTAAAATAATTATCAGCCCAAGCAAACTCAACA
>NW_013678407.1:8326-10413 GCF_000517525.1 Limulus polyphemus | reverse complement strand
AGACCATTGGAGAGCTTAGTAGCTGTCTTACCTCTAGTCTAACAGATTACAAGTATGGAGAAATACGTACAGATAGACCATTGGAGAGCTTAGTAGCTGTCTTACCTCTAGTCTAACAGATTACAAGTATGGAGAAATACGTGCAGATAGACCATTGGGTAGCTTAGTAGCTGTCTTACCTCTAGTCTAACAGATTACAAGTATGGAGAAAAACGTGCAGATAGACCATTGGGTAGCTTAGTAGCTGTCTTACCTCTAGTCTAACAGATTACAAGTATGGAGGACCAAGTACAGATAGACCACTGGGGAGCTTAGTAGCTGTCTTACCTTTAGTCTAACAGATTACAAGTATGGAGAAAAACGTGCAGATAGACCATTGGGGAGCTTAGTAGCTATCTTACCTCTAGTCTAACAGATTACAAGTATGGAGAAACACGTGCAGATAGACTATTGGGTAGCTTAGCGCCAACAAACTAATACACGCTAGAAAAAATTAAAGTATTGTTTGTAATTAAGCACAAAGCTATACAATGAACTATCTGTGCTCTTCTCACCACGGGTATCGAAACACGGATTCTAGCGTTGGAAGTCTGCAGACATACCGCTGTGCCACTGGAGGCAAATTGAGAGTAGAATATGCTTAAGGTTAGGCTTAGTTAAACTTAGTTCTAAGTTTTAAAATGTTGAAATTAAGTTTAAATGATATCATAACATGATGGATAAGGTTGACCAGTCACAAGATATTAAGAACTTATAAATGTAGATTGTATTATTTTTTTAGTTTTTGTTTTTATTTTGTGGGGGGGTTGCGACTCTAGAAAGGCTTGTTAGAAGTTTGTGAGTGTTTGAAAGCGTGGAAACCACTGACCTTAACAGCTGTTTTCCTTGCTTTAAGACGTGTTCTTTTCGTTGGTTCTTATTGTGGAAACTAATTTCACGTCAGACTTAGAAGGAAGGCAAACAGAAGTTGATAATTCTAAAACTGTGACTTCGTCTTTATTCTTCCCTGCAGCGTACGTCTTTTGATCAATTCCAAGTTGTTCAAGCTTCGTAAGTAGCCTCGTTGAGGGTACTATTAACAATCGTTCAGGTATAACTTGTATTGTAATCCATGTTTGAAACCCTTACGACTGGAAGTCTTATCGAGAGGCAATCTCATCACTTTTGACCATAATGTTAGATATATAGAAAACGTACTTCCTTTCAGCAGATTCGTTCCAGCAAGTTTTGTTGTTGTTTTTTTTTTCCCCGAGGAACCGAGCTGACACGTGAAACATCTTTTGTTAGATGTTTCCTGTCATCGTAATTCTTCTCCTAATGATTATGAAGAAACCCGTCATACATCAGTGTAACAACTTTTTAAGTTAGAGGCGTAGGTAAATATCTTCCTAGACGCGATCATAAATAAAATATACACCAAACCATTAGCAACAAATGCACAGATTGGCTTGGTGGTTGTTAAGCACAAAGCTCTACAATGGGTAATCTGTGCTCTGCCTACCACGGCTATAGAAATTCGATTCTGAGTGTGCAAGTCTACAGACTTGCCGCTGAGCCATTGGAGAGCTGCAATAAATACAAAGATTACTTATTTTAAAGAATTAATAACTTTACGTAATAAAAAGTAAAATAAAAAGTTTTTGTTTAAAGGCAAAACTGCACAATGTGGCATCAGCACTGTGTCCACCGTTGTATCTGAACTCTAACTGCACAATGTGGTATCAGCACTGCGTCCACCGTAGTGTTTGAGCTCTAACTGCACAATGTGGTATCAGCACTGTGTCCACAATGTGGCATCAGCACTGTGTTCACCGTATTGTTTGAGCTCTAACTGCACAATGTGGTATCAGCACTGTGTTCACAATATGGTCTCAGCGCTGTGTCCACAATGTGGTATCAGCACTGTGTCCACCGTAGTGTTTGAGCTCTAACTGCATAATGTGGTATCAGTACTGTGTCCACCTTAGTATTTGAGCTCTAACTGCACAATGTGGTATCAGCACTGCGTCCACCGTAGTGTTTGAGCTCTAACTGCACAATGTGGTATCAGCACTGTGTCCACAACATGGTCTCAGCGCTGTGTCCAC
>NW_013678407.1:4983-7326 GCF_000517525.1 Limulus polyphemus | reverse complement strand
CTGAAAGGGCGAGCATGTTTGGTATGACAGGGATTCGAACCCGCGATCCTCAGATTCCGCGAGTCGAGTGCCTTAACCACCTGGCCATGCCGGGCCACGAGATGTGTTGGACTTTAGAGCAAGACGATTTTGGTAATTTCAAATGAATGATGGTCATTTTTGACCGATGGTTTTGAGTTTCATATTCTAAATATTCCATTCTCTATCAAGTGAGAACGGTGATTTTTAAGGGGTGGTTCCGTATCTCCGGAAATCTGTTGACAATTATTATATTATTATTGTGGTGCTGTTAAAGTACTGAGAAAATGAAATGAAGTTAAATATGATTTGTTTGTAATTAAACACAAAGTTACACAATGGGCTATCTGTGCTCTGCCCTCCACGGGTATCGAAACCCGTTTTTTAGCGTTGTAAGTCCGCAGACATACCGCTGCGCCACTGGAAGCGTTAAATATGAAACTCAACATTAGGTGGCTTCCTAAAAATCCACGCATTGCTCGTTTGTTTGTTTGTAATTAAACACAAAGCTACACAATGGGCCATCTGTGCTCTGCCCTCCGCGGGTATCGAAACCCGTTTTTTAGCATTGTAAGTCCGCAGACATACCGCTGTGCCACTGGGGAGCCCTTGTGTATAGTTAGTCAGTCTCGGTGACCTTTTGCCACTGAGTTAGTATTTTGTAAATGCTTATCGAAAATTCACACAGATTTTGTTTGTGAATTTTTTATGTTTCTAAAAAAGTCTCTTACTTTTCTAAACGTAATTCCAAGTCACTAATGAAAGGCCGAGATGAAATACCACAAAACATTATCCGCATTTTAAGCTGTGATTGCGTTATAACAGTAACAGTCAAACCCTTAGCGTTTACGGTGGAAGGTAAGGTACTGCTGACCTACTGCCTTTTCTCTGGTCAATAGTTCAAGCCTCCCAGTGGCACAGCGATGTTGCGGACTTACAACGCTAGAAACCGGGTTTTGATACCCGTGATGGGCACAGCACAGATGACCCATTGTGTAGCTTTGTTATTAACTTCAAACAATCAAACAGTAGTTCAAAATTAGGGCGGCACATAGCCTTAGTAGCTATGTCATAAATTTAAAATACCGATACAAATACTTTAATTAAAAGGTGTATTGTATATATAGAATGAGGCAGTTCCAAACCTCAGCAATTGAACATTGATACAAACTGGTATACAGAACTCCAGTAATAATTTAAACACATTAATAACAGCCTCTTGTGAGAAACCTAAAAAAACAGATTCCCATATCTCTTTACCAAAAAAAAAAAAAGTACATCTAATTATTTTCACGCCAAAAAAAATGCGGCGTTATTCTTGTTGAGCCACAAACCATGACTTGATAGTGAGCATAAAAAAAAAAAGATAATTGATCAAGAATTTTCTGTTTAAAAAAAAAGAACGTATGAAAATAAATATTTTAGATTAAAGTCTCTTATTTCCTCTCTTCACAATCTGATCCTCCCTAACCCAAATTAATTACAAGAACCATTGAAGCTTTGACTTAGCTCCGATTTTCTTAAAAACCCGAGATGCGTTAATAATCTGTAAAGTATAATTCAAGCAGTT
This sequence comes from Limulus polyphemus, assembly GCF_000517525.1. NCBI lineage: Eukaryota > Metazoa > Arthropoda > Merostomata > Xiphosura > Limulidae > Limulus > Limulus polyphemus. The sequence continues at coordinate 5,738 of NW_013678407.1, read as the reverse complement.
GCGAACATTAAATATAGAAATATATGAACAGCGGTTTAATTTATTTCCTATGTAGATACTAGCAAACCTGTGGGTCTACGACAGTCTCAATAGTGGGTCTGTGGGTCTCAATAGTCATTTATAGAGCTTCTATCATGCAAATGTAATGCAACTATTTGGAATATTTTCGGTTTAATTATCATTGCCGATATAATACAATTTTAATTTATTTATCCAAGTTATAAACGTTAATTAGTAGGCCTACTTATTTACTTGTCTAATGTAAATCAATGCCAAATTTGGGATCCGCTTTTTGGGGAATCCCCGTAAAAGTGTTTTTCGCGAAATACCCGGATTGGGTCAAACGTTTTTCCTTTGTGTAAGCCTCGAGGCCGAGACGATGCATTTGGTACCATTTAGCGAACCAGCGGGTCTATGACCCACATTTACATGGACGTTATAATACAAGTTTAATGCTTGAACTAACAAGGAGTTTAATGAAAAGTTTAACCTTTGTACAAACCACGAGGCCGAGACGATTCATTTAGAAGTTGGTGAGGCACAGACACTGAATCTGATTATATAGATCTTTTACAGTGACCTATTAAATTAGTTAGCTCTCTTTTTAGGGGTGGCGTCTCGTTGATGAAACAAATGGTACTCCGTACTAATTACCAAGGCCCGGCATGGCCAGATGGTTAGGGCGCTCGACTCGCAATCCGAGGGTCGCGGGTTCGAATCCCCATCACACCAAACATGCTCGCCCTTTCAGCCGT
>NW_013678407.1:1823-4789 GCF_000517525.1 Limulus polyphemus | reverse complement strand
AAACTAATTACCAAATCGCACTATTCGATTAAAGTAGCCCAAGAGTTGACGGTTGGTGCTGTTGATTAACTGCCTTCCTCTAACCTATAAGCTTAAAATTAAGCTCTTGTGCAACCTTGAGCAAATATTCGAAACCAATCAAACCTTTTTTCCTTTGGTTGTTTGTTAGACGTTAAGTGCAAAGCTGCACAATAAGCTAACTGTGTTTTGTTTATCGCAAACAAAAAAACCCGAATTGTAAGTAAAATTCTTCTAGCCTACCGCTGAGTCGCCATGAACTTGTTTTCTTTTAAAGAAATGTTTTTTGTTTTATCTTTGTTTCTCGGAAATACTAACGGTTTCAGCTCGATTCTAGAAACCCGTTCTACGTATTCTTACTGAAGGTTCTTCATAGTAAATATATAATGAACGGATGGTTAGATTAATGGAGTTTTAAGATAAAAAATCCTTTAAATATTACTTACTGTCTGTTCAGGAGCTGTACAAAATGAAAAATAACGACTGTGCCTGGAAATAGATACTTAAGTCGCTCAAATGTTTGAAACTACAAAGATTTCATGAGGCAAGTGCCTGCAGAAACGAAACGTAGCCGAGGGAGATATTTAAGAGTCTGCTGAAGTTCTTTCTCTCAGTCAGATACTTGATAGAAGTACTTTTTCTCTTCCTCGATCATTTGAAGACTGCCGAAAAATAAGATGTTTCTAAAGCTTCTCATTCATTTTCGAACTAAACGAGCTCTTTTTTCTTCTTTTCTTTGTTTTGTTTTTGTTAATGGAATAACCGACGTAAAGTTACAAAGCTCTAACGATTTTCGGCTTGCATATTTCTGAAGCTTTGAATTATTTAAATTTTTAGACATCTGAAAAGTAAACAAAGACCGTTTTCTTTTAGAATTTGTTTTAGAATTATCGTGAAACACTACACAAGGGCTATCTTCATATAAAACTCATTGACTAGAGATAAAACTGTTAGTGAACAGTACCTACCGCCAACTCTTGAGCTATTCTTGTCATCCAGAATAACCGGATTCGACAGTCTCACTTATAACGCACCCACAGCTCCAAGGTATGGAGCGCTTTTTGGAGGCAACAGGATACGAAACTGGCAAACTAATATTATGTTACGTATTACAATTTCGAATGGTCTGAATTTACTTCCTTATCATAATACTCTAGATAAAGTATTATTACAGCTCAAATACATGAACGCGGCCTTCAAGGAATGGCACATTTCTAATTATTGGAAAGTATTTTGTCTCGAAACTAAGAGACTGCGTTTCCTAGCCCTGTCGGTACTATTATTTTTCGCGTGTTATGGGGCTTTATAATCATTAATTCGACTATACAGCTCGTACATTAAGAGTCACTGTAAAAAGTAGGAACAAAAACAACAACAACTAACAATAGAATTTACATATTATGCGTTTGATGTTAATTGCTTTTAAGAACGCGGCTACACAGTGGACTGTCACACTGCGGGTATCGAAATCCAATTTTTAGCGTTGAGCCACGGGTGGTGGTGGTGGTGGGAGGTATTGAAAAGACAGCGGTGAAGATAATATGTTTGAAACTTTGTAAATTTGAAGTTGAAGCCGTGCGTTAGACTATTTATTCCATTGGGCCATTTTCATAATAGTCTTACAAGCATTAAACAGATTTTATTGTTATTTGCTACACCACGCTCTTTAAATGAAGCTAAATCATAACCACACATATACCACACTTTAGTGTATTCGCCTACAAGCGCCCGAGTAAGTAATTACATTAAGAACATTTCTTAAAGAGCCTCGGTGTATTTAATATAGCAACTTGTCGTGTTTGGGAATTACTGGTGCGACCATAATGATGGTTGCATCGCGACCAACAGCTGGGAAAGACACGCTTACAATCGATTTTTCTACACAATCCTGAAAAGGAAATTCCTTTCTAACTTGATTATCAGGAAACAGGGCGAAAACAGCGCGCTTTTCTGTGGGGGGGGGGAATACTCATTCGTTTTCTGAAATCACAATCCGACATTTTAATTTCTTTTTAAGAAATGCATCAAACCTGTTTTAATGACTATTTATTGTGCAGTGATTTTAACGTTGTATTCCTTTTAATTGGATATACAGATGTTCTACACAAGTATCGTTTTGAATTATTAAGACAATCCTGGTAAACATTAATTTAAGTAGGAGAATATAAAGACTTATTGTGTCTATCCGTATTGTCTCCCGGTATGACAGCAGTACAACGCTAAAATCCGGGGTTAGATTCCTCACGGTGGACACAGTAGATAACCCAATGTAGCTTTATAAAAACCATTAAACTATCCGTATGTAAAGAAGTGAAATTGATCGTTAACTTCGTGTGTTATCAAGGCAACCGTGGCTATGAACGATAGTTTCAAGAATTTTATGTATTTTGTGAACGATTAACAAACTAAACATTACCAGTTAACAGCCTTACACAGACATGTATCAGTTAACAGCCTTACACAGATATGTATCAGTTACTAGTCTTACACAGATATGTATCAGTTACTAGCCTTACACAGATATGTATCAGTTAACAGCCTAACACAGATGTGTATCAGTTACCAGCCTTTACACATATATGTATCAGTTAACAGCCTAACACAGATGTATCAGTTACAGCTTACACAGATATGTATCAGTTAACAGCCTAACACAGATGTGTATCAGTTACTAGTCTTACACAGATATGTATCAGTTAACAGCCTAACACAGATGTGTATCAGTTAACAGCCTAACACAGATGTATATCAGTTAACAGTCTAACAAAGATGTGTATCAGTTAACAGCCTAACACGGATGTGTTTCAGTTACCAGTCTTAAACAGATATGTATCAGTTAACAGCCTTACACAGATATGTATCAGTTATCAGCCTTACGCAGATATGTATCAGTTAAACAGCCTTACACAGATATGTATCAGTTATCAGCCTTACGCAGATATGTATCA
>NW_013678407.1:0-1128 GCF_000517525.1 Limulus polyphemus | reverse complement strand
AACTAACTAGTACTGAATTAACTAGTATTACAGTAATAGGTATAGAACTAACTAGTAATAGTTAGTTCTATACCTATTACTGTAAAGTACTAGTTAGTTCTATACCTATTACTGTAATACGAATTAACTAGTATTACAGTAATAGGAACATTCTGAAATAATAAACGACGCAATTTTTACAATCTCAGTGACAGTTAAAATCATTGCACTTGCGAAAACTACCAAATTTAAAAGTTCCAAAAACAAAACTCAATTATCTTTGAAACCATCACAGCTGGGCCAGTCTCGTGTCGGTTAGTTTTGGCATTAATGCATCGAACAACTACGACATATTTTATGGTCAAATTTCACGACTACTCCGAACAGCTTGGCACTCAACGAGGAAACAAGCGCTTCAACTATCATTTTCCTCACAGTCAGACCCATCTTGTTATTGTATGAAACGATATACCAATAACAAGATGGGCCTGCTTCTGAAAACCATAAAAATAACTTTAATACTAGTTAATTCAGTACTAGTTAGTTCTATACCTATTACTGTAATACTAGTTAGTTCAGTACTAGTTAGTTCTATACCTATTACTGTAATACTAGTTAGTTCAGTACTAGTTAGTTCTATACTCAGGATGTCTCTAGCCAAAGGTTTCAACCATGCAACGTTTTACGTTGGCAACAATCTGCAGCCACACATCTTTATTAACAGATGCATATCTGTGAATTGTTAACTGACCCATATCTGCGTAAGGCTGTTAACTGATACACATCTGTGTAAGGCTGGTAACTGATACATATCTGTGTAAGGCTGTTAACTGATACATATCTGTGTTAGGCTGTTAACTGATACATATCTGCGTAAGGCTGTTTAACTGATACATATCTGCGTAAGGCTGTTAACTGATACATATCTGTGTTAGGCTGTTAACTGACCCATATCTGTGTAAGACTGTTAACTGACCCATATCTGCGTAAGACTGTTAACTGATACACATCTGTGTAAGGCTGGTAACTGATACATATCTGTGAATTGTTAACTGACCCATATCTGCGTAAGGCTGTTAACTGATACACATCTGCGTAAGGCTGTTAACTGATACATATCTGCGTAAGGCTGTTAACTGACCCATATCT
>NW_013678406.1:10428-12040 GCF_000517525.1 Limulus polyphemus | reverse complement strand
TGGAAGAAAGTAGGTGGTTATTATAAATGTAGTTCAGTTAAATGGAAGAAAGTAGGTGGTTATTATAAATGTAGTTCAGTTAAATGGAAGAAAGTAGGTGGTTATTATAAATGTAGTTCAGTTAAATGGAAGAAAGTAGGTGGTTATTATAATTGGAGTTCAGTTAAATGGAAGAAAGCAGGTGGTTATTATAAATGGAGTTCAGTTAAATGGAAGAAAGCAGGTGGTTATTATAAGTGGTGTTCAGTTAAATGGAAGAAAGCAGGTGGTTATTATAAATGTAGTTGAGTTAAACTGGATTACTGTCATGAGTGTGGTACTTCAGGTCTTAGCATTAGGAACTGTACACTTCCTTATTTACATTAGTGACATAGATGAAGGAATTTTCAATAAATTATTAAATCTGCTGATGATATTAACACTTTTGATTTTGCTAGCTGTGAGGAGGGTGCTGCTGATTTACAAAGGATTTGGTGAGATGGCAGATGGGTTTTAATGATAATAAATGTAAGGTAATGCATGTAGGATATCATAATTTAAATGATAGGTACACTTTGATGGGAGTAACATTGACGGTGTTTGGGAAGAAAATTATCTTGGTGCTCTTGGTATTGGTAAGGCAATTTCTAAAGAGGTTATAAAGTCATTGGATAGGTCACTGGTTAGGCCACATTTGGAGTTTTGGGTTCCTTACCTTAGGAAAGACATTGAATTATTGGAAAGGGTTCAGAAGAGGGTTACTTGGGTAGTTGTAATGGAAAGGTTGAGAACAGGCTAAGATCTCTGAAATTCTTTTTTTTGAAAAGGGAAAGTTTGAGATGATCTAATTGTTAAGGGAAATGATAGTGTTGATATGTAATCTGCCTTCTCTATCTGATGGTGAGAATGATAAGACTAGGGGGACACTGTTAAGGGAAATGATAGTGTTGATATGTAATCTTCCTTCTCTATCTGATGGTGAGAATGATAAGACTAGGGGGACACATATTTTGATAGGGTAGGAGTCATCTTCAACTAAAACAGTTCTATTTTTCTAACAGGGTGCTTGGCCTTTTAGAATGGGTTGCCTTAAGATGCAGTGGATGCAATAAATTTTAGGGAGTTCAAAGGGAGGCTTGAAAAATATTTGGATGATAAGGGTTGACTTTGAGCTTTCTTTTTTAACTTAATGGATGGAATGGCCTAGATGAACCAGTAGGTCCCTTGTTGTCTGTAAATTATTTATTATTTTCTGTTAAATTATTAAAACATTACTCTGTTGCTGTAGCAAATCTTATAGAATGTTTGGATGTATTTATATGCATTAATTACTAATCACTCTGTACAGTTATTTAATAAAAGATTATTCAGGAGATCAATAGGCTAAAGGCTGTTTGTAAGATTATCCAGGGGATCAGTAGGCTAAAGGCTGTTTGTAAGATTATTTAGGGGATCAAAAGGCTAGAGGCTGTTTATAAGATTATCCAGGGTTCAATAGGCTAGAGGCTTCTGATTTCTTTCTGCTTTATTCTGAAGATAATATAACAAGAGTACACAAGTTTTTATCAGTTGTAAAAATTAGAGTCAGCTTTAATTTACAACAGGATGTTTCATGTATGGAATGAGTTAATGT
>NW_013678406.1:8748-9428 GCF_000517525.1 Limulus polyphemus | reverse complement strand
TACCAGCACTGTACAATAGTTTCAGACAGTACTGGATACCAGCACTGTACAATAGTTTCAAGCAGTACTGGAGACCAGCACTGTACAATAGTTTCAAGCAGTACTGGAGACCAGCACTGTACAATAGTTTCAAGCAGTACTGGAGACCAGCACTGTACAATAGTTTAAGAGGATTATTTCCTAACAATTAAATATGGGTTCAAATTAGTATTCTTCTCATGAGCAGACTTGCAAAGACACAATTGAAGGACCAAAGGCAACCTTGGTGTCCATATGCTATATTTTAAAGGAAAAATTAGTAGTATCTAGTTTTAGTATCAATGTACTGTTACATAGCCATAAAAAGTAACTAGTAGTGTCTAGTTTTAGTAGCAATGTATTGTTACGTAGCCATAAAATGTAACTAGTATTGTCTAGTTTCAGTATCAGTGTACTGTTACATAGCCATAAAAAGGTAACTAGTAGTGTCTAGTTTTAGTAGCAATGTATTGTTACGTAGCCATAAAATGTAACTAGTAGTGTCTAGTTTTAGTATCAATGTACTGTTACATTGCCATAAAAAGTAACTAGTAGTGTCTAGTTTTAGTATCAATGTATTGTTACATAGCCATAAAATGTAACTAGTAGTGTCTAGTTTTAGTATCAATGTATTGTTACATAGCCATAAAATGTAACTAGTA
>NW_013678406.1:3407-7979 GCF_000517525.1 Limulus polyphemus | reverse complement strand
TGTTGTACTCAAACAGTCATGTTATATTATGTGTATGTGGGAAACTGTAGTACAAGTTTGTTGTACGCAAACAGTCATGTTATTTTATGTGTATGTGGGAAACTGTAGTACAAGTTTGTTTTATGCAAACAGTCATGTTATATTATGTGTATGTGGGAAACTGTAGTACAAGTTTGTTTTATGCAAACAGTCATGTTATATTATGTGTATGTGGGAAACTGTAGTACAAGTTTGTTGTACGCAAACAGTCATGTTATATGATGTATATGTGGGAAACTGTAGTACAGTTTGTTGTATGCAAACAGTCATGTTATATTATGTGTATGTTGGAAACTGTAGTACAAGTTTGTTGTACGCAAACAGTCATGTTATATTATGTGTATGTGGGAAACTGTAGTACAAGTTTGTTGTACGCAAACAGTCATGTTATTAAAGCTTTTATGCTAAAGATATGTATATGAATCAGTCTGACTCAGACTATTGGAGTGCAGTGTGATGATCGTGGGAAGAATATAATTACTTTATCCATCGTTCAGTTTGCAGCTTGGATTTGCATAGCTTCATACAACCTCGTAAATGCATATCTAATGTTTTTTACAAAATATCTGTTTATTGTATCTTCGCTACTATAATATTAACTGTTTCAATATCAGAAATGTAACGTTTATAAGTGAAACACACAACATCATGTTGAAGGGCACTCTCTACATGGTCTTGGCATGCACACTTTGACCTGCACCTGTGCATGTAGGTTAATGTAACAAAATTAAACTTGAAAATATTTGACCATAGAAAAATAACTATTAGTACAATGATGGTACTAAACTGATGAAACTATGCATTCTAATTTTTATACTTAGCATGTAAGAACAGTATATTTAATTAGCTCTACTGGTGTTTTGTACCTAGCCACACAATCATGATGCCTTTTTTTGTAAAGAAATCAGTATGACACAGGATTTTTATGTACATTTGTTGTTTGAAGGTGGTGGTAAAATAGGAGGATGTTCTGTGGCACCACTGCCTCGTAACCTTACATCAGAGCCCATCTGTTGTTTGTTCTGTGAAGCTACCTTTCTCCCAGCAGAAGATCCAACGTACAGTCACCTCCTTGCCCACCTTGTGTCTTCCCACAAGTTTGTCATTGCTGATATGAAGCTGATTGCTGATATGAGAAGGTATGTGCTTTTGTGTCATGTAATAAATGATTGTAGTGCACACTGGAGTCATAAACTTGTAGCTGCACACTGGAGTCATAAACTTGTAGCTGCACACTGGAGTCATAAACTTGTAGCGCACACTGGAGTCATAAACTTGTAGCTGCACACTGGAGTCATAAACTTGTAGTGCACACTGGAGTCATAAACTTGTAGTGCACACTGGAATTCATAAACTTCTAGTGCACACTGGAATCATAAAGTTGTAGTGCACACTGGAATCATAAAGTTGTAGTGCACACTGGACTCATAAACTTGTAGCGCACATTGGAGTCATAAAGTTGTAGTGCACACTGGAGTCATAAAGTTGTAGTGCACACTGGAGTTGCACACTGGAGTCATAAACTTGTAGCACACACTGGAATCATAAACTTCTAGTGCACACTGGAATCATAAACTTCTAGTGCACACTGGAATCATAAACTTGTAGCTCACACTGGAGTCATAAACTTGTAGCTCACACTGGAGTCATAAACTTGTAGCTCACACTGGAGTCATAAACTTGTAGTTCACACTGGAGTCATAAACTTGTAGTTCACACTGGAATCATAAAGTTGTAGTGCACACTGGTGTCATAAAGTTAGAGAAACAAATTAGCTTTTACACTCCAGATAATAATACATCCTTGTAGCTTCATCAGGGGTAGTAGTACAAGAAGTCTAAACTAATTCATGATGAAACTTGGCAATTCATGTTGTGAAACAACTTCAAACTCCATTTTTGTGCTAGTAATATTCTTTCTAGTTCCTTATTGTGGTCCATTATAGAAACTTCCAGTAAAGACAAAGATGTCAACCACACTATGTTAAATCCCATGCCAGTAACATCAGTACCAGGGTTTATCAGGCCGGCTGGTATACGACAAATGTAGTAGTGGTCGAGACATTATTTGTCATTAGTTACTTGAACAATGACCATTTCAGTGTGAGCTGTTATTTTCATCAAGTCATTATACATCAGAATTAGGTTTGTTTTTTATTATATAAATTATTTATTATATCAACAAGTTATTTTTATTAGTAGTTTTCAGGACTTATGAGTTTTTGATATGTGTGCCAATATTCATGATTATCAGTTTTCTGTGGGTAATATCATTTGGTAGAGAGTGTCGCTGGTTATTTAGCAGTTTAATTGGTCTGTTTTTTTTGTGAAACATTAATTGTTTTGTGTTGTATTAGCTCAACACAAAACAACTGATGCTTTACACAAAAACAGATCAATTAAACTGCTAAATAACCAACAACTATCAATTAAACTGCTAAATAACCAACAACTGAGTTAGTACTACACAAAATAGTTGATGTTTCACATAAAATCAGATTCATTAAACTGGTAAATAATCACCAGCTGTGCTGCAGCACTGTTGGTCCTAATAACTGAGCAGAAATTAGTGATCTCATCTTCTTGAAATCTTTTCCTCCAATACTTTAGGTAGCTTAAAAAGAGTAAAGACTAAACAATTTGTTTCCAATCGTTCACCGAAAACATCCTTCAACATTTTATTAATAAAAGTAATGTACTTCCAGTGATAACAATTCACAGCATCTATTAAACTTCTAAATAACCAACAACTGTGTTAGTACTATACAAAATAGTTGATGCTTCACATAAAAACAGATTCATTAAACTGGTAAATAATAACCAGCCGTGAGCTAATACAACACAAAACAACTGATGCTTTACACAAAAACAGATCAATTAAACTGCTAAATAACCAACAACTGAGTTAATACAACACAAAACAACTGATGCTTTACACAAAAACAGAGGGAAGTATTACCTACCTTCACCAAAAGTAACGAGAACTTCAATAATCAGTAAACACATCAAACTCACACATAATGTAACTTTTATATAGTAAAGGTTGAACCACTTTATTTCCATCTATGTTAATATAATGTTGTCATGTTGATAAATGTGAAAACACCTATCACTTTCAACTTAAATTATAGTATTCAAACAGTCTGCTATGAGAAGAAAACTGATGAACAATTTTAACAGAGTACATACACTAGAGGGAAGTATTACCTACCTTCACCATTTTAACAGAGTACATACACTAGAGGGAAGTATTACCTACCTTCACCAGCTGCAGCACTGTTGGTCCTAATAACTGAGCAGAAATTAGTGATCTCAATTTTAACAGAGTACATACACTAGAGGGAAGTATTACCTACCTTCACCATTTTAACAGAGTACATACACTAGAGAGGATAGTGAAGACTTCTATCTTCTTTGTGATGCTTTGCCCGAGGATAGAGAATTACGTGAAAAACTCCAGCAGAAACGATTGGTAAGCCACTAATAAGCATGAAATGTTATTAATTGTGTTTTCTATTCAGAATTAATTATTTGAACAGTTGTGCTGAAATAAATTAATGTTCCAAGCTTTAATTCATTCAAAGGTATTCTGTTTCTCTCATACAATAAAAGCACTTTATTTCTCAAACATTCAATCTTTACTGAAATATAGATGATAGAGAATATAGTAGATTGGTGATCATATGATTTACGCATGTCAAGTATTTAACCCTCTCCTCATGGCTGAGGTAATGAGTGGTGGTGGATCAGTGATCACATGATTTACGCATGTCAAGTATTTAACCCTCTCCTCATGGCTGAGGTAATGAGTGGTGGTGGATCAGTGATCACATGATTTACACATGTCAAGTATTCAACCCTCTCCTCATGGGTGAGGTAATGAGTGGTGGTGGATCAGTGATCACATGATCTACACGTGTCAAGTATTCAACCCTCTGCTCATGGCTGAGGTAATGAGTGGTGGTGGATCAGTGATCACGTGATTTACACATGTCAAGTATTCAACCCTTTCCTCATGGCTGAGGTAATGAGTGGTGGTGGATCAGTGATCACATAATTTACACATGTCAAGTATTCAACCCTCTCCTTGTGGCTGAGGTAATGAGTGGTGGTGGATCAGTGATCACATGATTTACACATGTCAAGTATTCAACCCTCTCCTCATGGCTGAGGTAATGAGTGGTGGTTGATCAGTGATCACATGATTTACGCATGTCAAGTATTTAACCCTCTCCTCATGGCTGAGGTAATGAGTGGTGGTGGATCAGTGATCACGTGATTTACATATGTCAAGTATCCAACCCTCTCCTCATGGCTGAGGTAATGAGTGGTGGTGGATCAGTGATCACGTGATTTACGCATGTCAAGTATTCAACCCTCTCCTCATGGCTGAGGTAAAGAGTGGTGGTGGATCAGTGATCACGTGATTTACACATGTCAAGTATTCAACCCTCTCCTTGTGGCTGAGGTAATGAGTGGTGGTGGATCAGTGATCACATAATCTACACATGTCAAGTATTCAACCCTCTCCTTG
>NW_013678406.1:0-2605 GCF_000517525.1 Limulus polyphemus | reverse complement strand
CCTACTAACCAGTCACGAGGAAGGTAATCTATAAACTTCCTGTTCCTACTAACCAGTCAGGAGGAAGGTATCTAAACTTTTATAGAATATTATTATCCTTCTAATTAATTTTTATTCTGTATGTCATTTTGTCCCTGATTTTTCACACTGAATATTGTATATCTTCTAGACATGAACTGTTTGATCACATGTCTAATGAACATCACGTGAATATTGGTCAACCAGATAATATTGGTGAGGAAATGTGTTCAATTTTTATAGACTATTAAGTATGAGTTATTAGTTTTGTGATTTTTTTTATATCTTATAGACTATTAAGTATGAATTATTAGTTTTTGTGAATTTTTATATCTTATAGTCTATTAAGTATGAATTATTAGTTTTGTGATTTTTTAATATATTATAGACTATTAAGTATGAGTTATTAGTTTTTGTGATTTTTTTATATCTTATAGACTATTAAGTATGAGTTATTAGTTTTTGTGATTTTTTTATATATTATAGACTATTAAGTATGAGTTATTAGTTTTTGTGATTTTTTTATATCTTATAGACTATTAAGTATGAGTTATTAGTTTTGTGATTTTTTTATATCTTATAGACTATTAAGTATGAGTTATTAGTTTTTGTGATTTTTTGAATATTTTATAAACTATTAAGTATGAATTATTAGTTTTTGTGATTTTTTTGAATATTTTATAGACTATTAAGTATGAATTATTAGTTTTTTCATATTTTTAACATTGAATATATATAACTTTAATTAGAATGGTAAATGATATGAAGTGTATTTATTTATTTACTTTGTTTCACCTAATGTTTCCTTCCTAACTTGAATCGTAGTTGGATAATAATGTTCTAGATTAGACTTAATAAACCATCGTAAAAGGGGTGGAGTCAAAATGCACAGGTTATGACCTTTTACAGAGTTGCATGCAAGATTTAATTAAACTATTTTATTGTTAATTTGTGGTGATAAACTTTGCATCAAAATGTATTTCTTAAACTTCACTTGTGTGTAATGTGATACTTCTTCACCCCTAATTAAAACCTCTTGAGTCTAACACAAATTATAATATCACTAAGACAAAAAATTTATAGCCTCTAGTCTTGTTGATTTACTAAGATGTAAACCAAATCTATGTGCTGCACTCATTCAGTTATTCTCTCTGATATTTGCTACTAGATTATTTATTACCAATAGGAAGAGAATATTTTAATTTACTGAATTCCATATAAGACTAGCTTTTTCTTATGACAGTTTTGAATTGTTCTATCTTCAGTTTAATTTTGTACCTTAACCAGCCAAAGGAATTATTGTAAACCACTTATAGCTTAAATAGAAAGTCAGTTAAATTTTAATAGTTATAAAACATTGTATTCTTTATGTATGTTATTTTTCTTGTCCTAAATTACATATTTGAAATAAATATAAATTAAATTACTAACAACAATCTTAGCAAAAAGTGAGATTAATTTTTATCAAGAACAACAAATTATAACAGTCTACAGTACTTATCAATTTTAGTGGAGTCAAAATAGAGATTTGTTGCTATTTCCAGTCTACTTTGTTTACTTTTAGTTGTCCCTAGTTGTAAGCTTAGAAATATAATATTTCAGCTGTATGTAGTCATAGTATAGTTCCATACTTCAAGTCTGGACAGAATATGGTTAACTTATCATTGCAACTCTGGACAGAATATGGTTAACTTATGTAAGTCATTGCAACTCTGGACAGAATACGGTTAACTTATCTATGGAAGTTAGTGCAACTCTGGACAGAATATGGTTAACTTATCTATGTAAGTTAGTGCAACTCTGTACAGAATATGGTTAAAATATGTAAGTCAGTGCACCTATGGACAGAATATGGTTTACTTCTGTAAGCACAGTTAGTTATCTTATTATTTTATATAGGTAGTAGAAGCACAGTTAGTTATCTTATTATTTTATATAGGTAGTAGAAGCACAGTAAGTTATCTTATTATTTTATATAGATAGTAGAAGCACAGTAAGTTATCTTATTGATTATATCACAAAAGTGAAATGGGATATTTTCAAGATTTATTTAAATGTATGTGTTATATATATATATATAACACACACACACACACACACATATATTTTTTTATTTGTTCCAGTTTTTGGAAATGAACTGCTGGATTTGATTGAAGAAAAATTACACAAGTAAGTGTGGTTAAAGGTATTCCAAACTTATTCATTATATATATATATTTAGAAATGTGAGTAGGTTTTTGCTTGTCTTCTGCTTATCATACCGGAATGTGGTTAAGTCAATATCACAGATTTGATGTTGGTTTAATGCTAAATTTTTAATATCTTAGGTTTGGTGTTAATTTAATGCTAGATTTTTAATATCCTAGATTTGATTTTAGTTTAATGCTAGATTTTTAATATCATAGATTTGATTTTAGTTTAATGCTAAATTTTTAATATCCTAGATTTGATTTTAGTTTAATGCTAAATTTTTAATATCCTAGATTTGATTTTAGTTTAATGCTAAATTTTTAATACCCTAGATTTGATTTTAGTTTAATGCTAAATTTTTAATACCCTAGATTTGATTTTAGTTTAATGCTAAATT
>NW_013678405.1:8740-10204 GCF_000517525.1 Limulus polyphemus | reverse complement strand
TGTAATATATATAAATGTATTAAGGAACTCTAATATATATAACTGTATTAAGGAACTCTAATATGAATAACTGTATTAAGGAACTCTTATATATAACTATTAAGGAAGTGTAATATATAAATGTATTAAGAAACTGTAATATATATAAATGTATTAAGGAACTCTAATATATATAACTGTATTAAGGAACTGTAATATATATAAATGTATTAAGGAACTGTAATATATATAAATGTATTAAGGAACTGTAATATATATAAATGTATTAAGGAACTCTTATATATATAACTGTATTAAGGAACTCTAATATATAAATGTATTAAGGAACTGTAATATATAAATGTATTAAGGAACTGTAATATATAAATGTATTAAGGAACTCTGATATATAAATGTATTAAGGAACTCTAAGATATAAACGTATTAAGGAACTCTGATATATATAAATGTATTAAGGAACTATAATATATATATAACTGTATTAAGGAACTCTAATATATAAATGTATTAAGGAACTCTAATATATATAAATGTATTAAGGAACTTTATAATATATATGTATTAAGGAACTTTGATATATATAAATGTATTAAGGAACTCTAATATATAAACCTTAATACATTTATATATTTATATATATTAGAGTTCCTTAATACGTTTATATATTAGAGTTCCTTAATACAGTTATATATATTAGAGTTCCTTAGTACATTTATATATATTAGAGTTCCTTAATAAATTTATATATTAGAGTTCCTTAATACATTTATATATATTAGAGTTCCTTAATACATTTATATATTAGAGTTCCTTAATACATTTATATATTACAGTTCCTTAATACTTTTATATATATTAGAGTTCCTTAATACAGTTATATATTAGAGTTCCTTAATTCATTTATATATATTAGAGTTCCTTAATACAGTTATATATATTAGAGTTCCTTAATACATTTATATACTAGAGTTCCTTAATACATTTATATATATTAGAGTTCCTTAATACATATATATATTAGAGTTCCTTAATACATTTATATATTACAGTTCCTTAATACATTTATATATATTAGAGTTCCTTAATACAGTTATATATTATAGAGTTTCTTAATACATTTATATATTAGAGTTCCTTAATACAGTTATATATTATAGAGTTCCTTAATACATTTATATATATTAGAGTTTGTATTAAGGAACTCTAATATATAAATGTATTAAGGAACTCTAATATATATAACTGTATTAAGGAATTCTAATATATAAACGTATTAAGGAACTCTAATATATATAAATGTATTAAGGAACTCTAATATATAAATGTATTAAGGAACTCTAATATATATATAACTGTATTAAGGAACTCTAATATATATAACTGTATTAAGGAACTCTAATATATATAACTGTATTAAGGAACTCTAATATATATAACTGTATTAAGGAACTCTAATATATAAAT
>NW_013678405.1:5023-8334 GCF_000517525.1 Limulus polyphemus | reverse complement strand
ATATATTACAGTTCCTTAATACGTTTATATATTAGAGTTCCTTAATACGTTTATATATTAGAGTTCTTAATTCATTTATATATATTAGAGTTCCTTAATACAGTTATATATATTAGAGTTCCTTAATACAGTTATATATATTAGAGTTCCTTAATACGTTTATATATTAGAGTTCCTTAATACATTTATATATATCAGAGTTCCTTAATACATTTATATATATTAGAGTTCCTTAATACAGTTATATATATTAGAGTTCCTTAATACAGTTATATATATTAGAGTTCCTTAATACATTTATATATATAGAGTTCCTTAATACATTTATATATATTAGAGTTCCTTAATACATTTATATATATCAGAGTTCCTTAATACATTTATACATATCAGAGTTCACAAGGCCATAAAACTGTGGTACCAAGTCTTGAAAGCACTGAGTCATGTAACTGTGGTACCAAGAGTTGAAAGCACTGAGTCATGTAACTGTGGTACCAAGTCTTGAAAGCACTGAGTCATGTACACTGACCACAAGACTGGGAAATCAAGACTTGGTAATATTGTGTTTCTTAAGTCGAACGTTTTTCATAGTCTTTTCAAAAACCCGTCTGCTTTTACCTGTCTCAGATTGCTTCAGAAACAAGCTGAGTTTTATAATTACATCTTCCATCACTACTAGAGTTATTTCTAATAATCTCACGGACATAATTCTCGTGCCATCTTCTCGTTCAGCAACAACATTTTTATTATTAATAATATAATAAAGACAGTATTTTAGAAATATGTGTCTGTTTACAGAGTGTCAAAAGAGATGTTTTCAAACATCAGTTTCTTATTTATCGACCGACTTACCTTGACTTTGAAACCTGGAATTGTTAAATCTTGTTCTTCTGCACTGATTAATACCTGCCTTCAGAAAGAATAGCCTCTACTCCATGTTTCCGAATCGAGGTACACGTACCAGGCCTGCACGTGGTACGCACGCGCCACTCTGGAAACCAACACGTTATAAAACACCAGTGTGTGTGTGTGTATTAGATTAGCCTCGAACACAGACAGGAGGAACTAGGAAACAAAGGGGAATAAACACCACTTCTAGCTGTTGGAGCATGGCTCCGCGAATATCAAAATATTCAGTCCGGTTTCAACACAAGATGTTTTTTTTTGCGAGAATAAATCGATATACAATTTGAAAACCGTTGAGTGCTGAAGAAACAAATTCATAAGAGAAAAGTCAACTATAAAGGAGTTATTATAGAATGTTTGATCCTCTAAGAACAACATATCAATATAATGTGGTAATTAACAAATTAATGAGGCTCTTTAATGTTACATAAACACCTGAAAATCAATGTTGCAACAGTAGAAAGTTTTGTAATCGTTTCTGTGTAATTAGTCACAACTCGGCTATTGTAGCTTCACAGTTGGTCCCTCGAGTATCGTAAGTTAACGACACTCAATTTCCCATTGAAATAAAACACATTTTATACACTAATACTCGTGGAGAGAAGTGCTCCCACTTTCAGCCGTGGATGCGTTATAAATGTAATAGTCAATCTCGCTATTAGGTTCAAAGGCCTTTGTGGCGGTGGATACTGCCGACTAGTTACCCTTCCTCTGGTGAGTAGCTTAAAAATATGGAAATATATACCAAGTTTCTTCTGGCTCTCTCGTTTAGCCTACGTGTATACGAGATTTTCACCGCTCTCAAGTCATGAAACTTTTTAAAAACGTCACTATTATCAAGTCATGAAACTTTTTAAAAACATCACTATCATCAAGTTATGAAACTTTTTAAAAACTTCACTATCATCAAGTCATGAAACTTTTAAAAACTTCACTATCATCAAGTCATGAAACTTTTTAAAAACTCACTATCATCAATTCATGAAACTTTTTAAAAACTTCACTATCATCAAGTCATGAAACTTTTTCAAACTTCACTTCCATCAAGTCATGAAAATTTTTAAGAACTTCATTATCAAGTCATGAAACTTTTTAAAAACTTCACTATCATCAAGTCATGAAACTTTTTAAAAACATCACTTTCATCAAGTCATGAAACTTTTTAAAAACGTCCCTATCATCAAGTCATGAACTTTTAAAACGTACACTAACATCAAGTCATGAACTTTTAAAACAATACACTATCATCAAGTCATGAAACTTTTTAAAAACATCACTATCATCAAGTCATGAAACTTTTTAAGAACTTCACTATCATCAAGTCATTAACGTTTTTAAGAACGTCACTATCATCAAGTCATGAAAGTTTTTATAAACGTCACTATATTCAAGTCATGAAAAACACCTTAAGAACTTCACTGCCATCAAATCATGAAAACACCTTAAAAACTTCAGTATCATCAAGTCATGAAAACACCTTAAGAACTTCACCATTCTTAAGCCAATGCAACATCTTACAATCTTCAACAACCTGAGGTCAAAGAAACATCTTAAGATTTTCAGTACCTTTTGACCAATAAGCGTCTAATCATACACACCTTAGATGTGAAAAAAATGTGCGGCCAAAAAAGGGTTCAGTGTGAAACTTAATAGAATGAAATGAAAATTTGAGGCTAAACTTGTAGCTACACTTATAGCATTAATAACCATTTTACTCATCGTCATGCCCCAAGTTCAACAAAAATGTAACCCAACTAAATGGTTTGTTTGTTTTGAATTTCGTGCAAAACTACACGAGGCTTGTCTGCGCTAACCATCCCTAATTTATCAGTGTGAGACTAGAGGGACGGCACTGCCAACTCTTCGGCCACTCTTTTACCAACGAATAGTGGGATTGACCGTCACATTAATACGCCCCCAAGACTGAGAGGGCGAGCATGTTTGGTGTAACGGGGATTCGAACCCGCGACCCTCAGATTGCGAGTCGAGTGCCCTAGTCATCCTAACTAAGTTAAGAATGAATATTTGTTGAACTTGGGGCATGACGATGAGTAAAATGGTTATTAATGCTATTGATTCTATTAAGTTTCACACTGAACCCTTTTTTGGCCGCACATTTTTTTCACATCTAAGGTGTGTTTGATTAGACGCTTATTGGTCAAAAGGTACTGAAAATCTTAAGATGTTTCTTTGACCTCAGGTTGTTGAAGATTGTAAGATGTTGCATTGGCTTAAGAATGGTGAAGATCTTAAGGTGTTTTCATGACTTGATGATACTGAAATTTTTAAGGTGTTTTCATGATTTGATGGCAGTGAAGTTCTGAAGGTGTTTTCATGACTTGATGGCCGTGAAGTTCTGAAGGTGTTTTCATGACTTGATGGCCGTGAAGTTCTGAAGGTGTTTT
>NW_013678405.1:0-4696 GCF_000517525.1 Limulus polyphemus | reverse complement strand
CCATGGAATTTAGATTAACAGTTTCTTGTCATCACTCCATCCAATCGGTACAGGCGTATCAGGCATCCTTATTTTTGATAGTGACTTAAGTTAATATCACATGACACTAAACGCTCTTTAATTAGGATAATTTCATAATATTTAGTAAATCTGTGCTTAAAGGTTGACAATGAATATTAACACCTATGATTCTTTGGAAAACTTGAGCTTGAAACTGCTAAACTAGTTTGCTTGGCCTAACCAATATTTATGTATCTGCACGTGCTTTAACCATATATATTTTTTGTGGTCTAAATCAGCCGTCTTTAATCCGAATGACAAAAACTACGAACGGTCCACTTTTACACTTAGGTGAAGCTGTAGTAAAAATGTTAGACCGATAGTTCACGTGACTTTTAGCGTAGGCGTGCGCAAACGTTTTGGTCAGAATTGAGCGGTTTTTGTTCAATAACGTTGCACCTGTGGCTTATATTTACACCAAATTAGATTCATAATTGTAAGTTGAAAATTTTGACTTTGTATGCCCTTATATGGTTTCAACTGTTAGATATCCGCTTATAAGGAGAGAAAACAGAGTGTCGTTGTTGTCTAATATTAAAGGAATAGCTTGATTTAATGTAGAACACATATTAAGTTTTAACTATGATTATGAAGATGCCTACCAAAAACAACCTGCAGGACACACTGTGTGTTATTAACAGGAATGACAGTTTAGCGATTTTCCACCTTCTTTATCTCGGACTATGGTAACCTAAACAATCACATATTTTCAGTGGGTGTGCTCTACTGGACTCTTACTTTACATACCAAATTTCAAGGAAATCCATTAAGAAATACCAGAGATATAACATCTCCAACTTTGTTTGAGTTTCTTCCTTTTTTTCCCATCGCACCAAAAGTACGAAAATATTTGATAGAAAAATTTTATGGATTTTTTTCATATCTAGTTACACTGATAGATAGCAGAGTTGAAAGTATAACCTCATCAAGTTTCTGATCACGTGAACAGATGCTACGCCAGTTTTTGTCATGTGTACTCATGTTTTAGTGTTTAAACACTACAACCAAGTGGAACTGTTTTTCTCGTATAGAGATCAGAGCTAGAGTGCCTCCGATCCGAAGAACAGCCACAGTAAAGACAGCCATTGACAGAAAATGAGATGGTAGAGGTCCACGGTTTAATCCTCTGACACACTGTTATTTGGTGTAATGACGGAAAACTTTGTTCCAGCCGAAGATGTGGAAATTTATCTGAACTTGATGGTGGAAAATATACTTTAAGTCGTTGTGCTGAAAATTCTAGACTCTTCTGACCGAACTGGATACTTCTTTTCGTATGCTCACCCCACCA
Source organism: Limulus polyphemus (assembly GCF_000517525.1). Lineage (NCBI taxonomy): Eukaryota > Metazoa > Arthropoda > Merostomata > Xiphosura > Limulidae > Limulus > Limulus polyphemus. Next base: position 3,345 of record NW_013678405.1, on the reverse strand, counting down.
TGGATAACGAATTCATTTTGGGAATCTCTGTTAAGGATGATTTTAAAGCAGACATTTATCTGTTCACGTCCACGGTGGTCACGTCAGTGCGTCATGTTCAGGTGTAAGATTAGGCCACTGGTATCATGTTTGTGCAGTGTGGTCAGCGTGGACGGCAGCAATCAGATTTTCTTAAACGGTGAACAATGTACTCAAACGAAAACACTGAAACCAGGACACAAGATCTTAGGAGGGGGTACAGTGGTCATCGGTCAAGAGCAGGACAAACCAGGAGGAGGATTTGAGACTTCGGCTGCTTGGGAAGGTGAACTCACGGACCTGCAAGTCTGGAATGAAGCACTAACTGAGGAACAAATAAAGAAAACCGCCCAATGTGGTGAACCACGCCCTCGGGGAAATCTCGTATCTTGGTTGGAATGTCCGTTTATGGCAGAAGATGGAGTTATATTTTCTTTGTCTCAAGCGTGTGATCCGTAAACTAGATATGGAGTATGTTTGTGTCCGTAGAAATAAGCTAGTATTTTTATGTTATTGCTCGTTTCTAGCAGACAGACTGTGTTTTAATGATAATAACTATGTGTATGCTATCATCCTTATCCTTAATAAAAAGAAACGTTTTGATCGATTAGCCCTTAAATTACTGTTAATTCATGTTATTATGTTCATACACATTAACTCTTATTAATCAAACCCATGTGTTACCCAGTTAGTTACAAATCTTTTACATGATGAAACCATGTGGGTGCACTAGTAGGCCTTATATAGTTAATTACACACTTTTACATAATGAAACCACGTGGGTGCATTAGTAGGCCTTATATAATTAATTACACACTTTTACATAATGAAACCACGTGGGAGCACTAATAGGCCTTATATAATTAATTACACACCTTTTACATAATGAAACCACGTGGGAGCACTAATAGGCCTTATATAGTTAATTACACACTTTTACATAATGAAACCACGTGGGTGCACTAATAGGCCTTATATAGTTAATTACACACTTTTACATAATGAAACCACGTGGGTGCACTAGTAGGCCTTATATAGTTAATTACACACCTTTTACATAATGAAACCACGTGGGTGCACTAGTAGGCCTTATATAGTTAATTACACACCTTTTACATAATGAAACCACGTCGGTGCACTAGTAGGCCTTATATAGTTAATTAAACACCTTTTACACAATGAAACCACGTGGGTGCACTAGTAGGTTTTATATAATTAATTACACACTTTTACATAATGAAACCACGTGGGTGAACTAGTAGGATTTATATAGTTAATTACACACCTTTTACATAATGAAACCACGTGGGTGCACTAGTAGGCCTTATATAGTTAATTACACACCTTTTACATAATGAAACCATGTGGGTGCACTAGTAGGCCTGACTGATGCTATACAACTGTACATATAATATTGACAGATGCTATACAAATATAATTTAATACTGACTGATGTTATATAATTATGCATATAATACTGACTGATGTTATACAACTATACATATAATACTGACAGATGCAATACAACTATACATATAATGCTGTCTGATGTGATATAACTATACATATATAACACTGTCTGATGCTATACAACTATACATATACTACTGCCCGATGTTATACAACAATACAAATAATACTGTCTGATGCTATACAACAATACATATGATACTGTCTGTTGTTATATAACTATACATATAATACTGACAGATGCTATACAACTGTACATATAATTCTGTCTGATGCTACACAAGTATGCATATAATACTGTATGTTGTTATATAACTATACATATAATACTGTCTGTTGTTATATAACTATACATATAATACAGACTGATGTTATATAACTATACATATAATACTGACTGATGTTATATAACTATACATATAATACTGACTGATGTTATATAACTATACATATAATACTTTCTGTTGTTATATAACTATACATATAATACTGTCTGTTGTTATATAACTATACATATAATACTGTCTGATGTTATATAACTATACATATAATACTGTCTGTTGTTATATAACTATACATATAATACTGTCTGTTGTTATATAACTATACATATAATACTGACTGGTGTTATATAACTGTACATATAATACTGTCTGTTGTTATATAACTATACATATAATACTGACTGGTGTTATATAACTATACATATAATACTGACTGGTGTTATATAACTATACATATAATACTGTCTGTTGTTATATAACTATACATATAATACTCACTATCATCAAGTCATGAAAACACCATCAGAATTTCACTGCCATCAAGTCATGAAAACACCTTAACAATATCATCAAGTGATAAAAACACCTTAAGAACTTCAGTATCATCAAGTCATGAAAACACCTTAAGATCTTCACCATTCTTAAGCCAATGCAACATCTCCATCAAGTCATGAAAACACCTTAAGAACTTAACTGCCATCAAGTCATGAAAACACTTTAAGAACTTCACTGCCATCAAGTCATGAAAACACCTTAAAAACTTCAGTATCATCAAGTCATGAAAACACCTTAAGATCTTCACCATTCTTAAGCCAATGCAACATCTTACAATTTTAACAACCTGAGGTCAAAGAAACATCTTAAGATTTTCAGTACCTTTTGACCAATAAGCGTCTAATCCAACACACCTTAGATGTGAAAAAAAATGTGCGGCCAAAAAAAAGGGTTCAGAGTTAAACTTAATAGAATGAAATGAAAATTTGAGGCTAAACTTGTAGCTACACTTATAGCATTAATAACCATTTTACTCATCGTCATGCCCCAAGTTGAACAAAAAATGTGGCCCAACTAAATAGTTTGTTTGTTTTGAATTTCGCGCAAAACTACACGAGGGCTGTCGGCGCTGACCATCCCTAATTTATCAGTGTAAGACTAGAGGGACGGCACTGCCAACTCTTCGGTCACTCTTTTACCAACGAATAATGGGATTGACCGTCACATTATTACGCCCCCAAGACTGAGAGGGCGAGCATGTTTGGTATAACGGGGATTAGAGCCCGTGACCCTCAGATTGCGAGTCGAGTGCCCTAGTCATCCTAGCTAACATAAGAATGAATATTTGTTGAACTTGGGGCATGATGATAAATAAAAGTTTAATCAATGCTAAAAGTATAGCTACCATTTTGGCCGAAAATGTTGAGTTCAACGCCTTAACTCGCACACTGAATCTTTTTTTCTTTTTGTGTGTGTGTGTGGTAGAATCTTTTTTTTCACACCTAAGGTGTTTTTTTGATTAGATATCATGACTTTTTATCAATACACACCAACAAACCACAGCAAGTAAGAAAGTAAC
>NW_013678404.1:5062-11266 GCF_000517525.1 Limulus polyphemus | reverse complement strand
GTATGTATAGACACCTTTAATATAATAATGTTTCTATATTGTTTAACAACTGTATGTATAGACACCTTTAATATAACAATATTTCTTCACTTATCAACTGTTCATATACTTTAGTATAACAATAATTCTTTAACCTACTGTATATGGATGAAAGTCAAATTAAGCTTGTCAGAACATTTTACAGAGTGTAATTCAGTGTAGTGTTTTAGTATTTGATGTCTGAGTTATAAATTGTTCTATTAATATTTTCCTACATTTGGTAATTTAGTAATAGTTCATAATAGAGAAGAGTAAATATCAGATTCATTGTACAGGTATACTGAAGAAACTGTAGATGAGAGTTTTAGAGGTTATATGCTATCTGATTGATGTACAAATGTATTTTATTCTTCATGTGGACATCATCTTGCACTATGCCTTTTCAGTCTGAAGTCATCAGTTTACAGATATACCTTAAGCACAATAACACTTTATTAATCCATATCTCTACACCAGCTTGTACTCTATATTAAAACAAGATTAAACCATTAGTATCATTCCTGGTCTGTACAAAAACAATATTTAAACAATTATCATCATTCGTGGTCTGTACTAAAACAAGATTAAACAATTAGTATCATTCCTGATCTCTACAAAAACAATATTTAAACAGTTATGATCATTCTTGGTCTGTACTAAAACAAAATTTAAACTATTATCATCATTCCTGATCTGTACTAAAACGAGATTTAAACAATTATCATCATTCATGGTCTGTACTAAAACAAAATTAAATAATTAGTATCATTCCTGATCTGTACTAAAACAAGATTTAAACAATTATCATCATTCATGGTCTGTACTAAAACAAGATTTAAACAATTAGTATCATTCCTGATCTCTACAAAAACAATATTTAAACAGTTATCATCATTCATGGTCTGTACTAAAACAAAATTTAAACTATTATCATCATTCCTGATCTGTACTAAAACGAGATTTAAACAATTATCATCATTCATGGTCTGTACTAAAACAAGATTAAACAATTAGTATTATTCCTGATCTGTATTAAAACAATATTTAAACAATTATTATCATTCATGGTCTGTACTAAAACAAGATTAAACAATTAGTATCATTCCTGATCTTTACAAAAACAAGATTAAACAATTAGTATCATTCCTGATCTCTACAAAAACAAGATTTAAACAGTTATCATCATTCCTGATCTGTACTAAAACGAGATTTAAACAATTATCATCATTCATGGTCTGTACTAAAACAACATTAAACAATTAGTATCATTCCTGATCTCTACAAAAACAAGATTTAAACAGTTATCATCATTCATGGTCTATACTAAAACAAAATTTAAACAATTAGTATCATTCCTGATCTCTACAAAAACAATATTTAAACAGTTATCATCATTCATGGTCTATACTAAAACAAAATTTAAACAATTATCATCATTCATGGTCTATACTAAAACAAGATTTAAACAGTTATCATCATTCCTGATATGTACTAAAACAAAATTTAAACAATTATCATCATTCATGGTCTATACTAAAACAAGATTTAAACAATTATCATCATTCCTAATATGTACTAAAACGAGATTTAAACAATTATCATCATTCATGGTCTGTACTAAAACAAAATTTAAACAATTATCATTCATGGTCTGTACTAAAACAAGATTAAACAATTAGTATCCTTCCTGATCTGTAGAAAAACAAGATTTAAACAATTATCACTCATGATCTATGCTAAAACAAGATTTAAACCATTAGTATCATTCATGGTCTGTACTGAAACAAAAGTCTCCCGCGATAAGTCTACGGATTTATAATGCTAAAATCAGGGGCTCGGTAGACACAGCATATAGCTGGATGTGTCTTTACTCTAAGAACAAAAGAAGTGTCATGGCATAGCTTGGTGGTGTATCACGACATTATACTGTCGGCAAATAATTATTCTAAAAAAATCATTTCCTAGCACAGTGAACGACTTTATTCTCAAAAATTAAAACTGACCAACAGCACATAGGTACAAATAATTATGTTCTCAAGATATTTCCTAGCACAGTGAACGATTCTAAAAACAGAATAATAAAGTACTTGAATAATTTGATGGGAAAAAAGGCTATCACTATATAGCAAGTATGTGCACCATAATTCATGTTTACACGGGTACAAATTCTATGACGTAATCTTCGTGTTAAAGGTTTTTTTGACGTGATATAATAATTTTTATACATGCAGAAAACCTTAATATGAAATAATTATTTACTGCATCCATTTGCAGGCAGTAGAATGTCGTAGAACCGCCTGGTGGTTAGGGCACTCGTCTCGCAATCTGAGGGTTCGAATCCCCATTACACCAAACATGTACGCTCTTTCATTTTCAAAATTAGTGTCTTTCATGGGTTATACTAAACAAGATTAGTGTCATTAATGATAAACATTTGAACGGAATTTTTCAAAACTAGTGTCAACAAATAATTGTATTAAAATAAGACTTAGTGTCATTCCCGGTCTATACTATGGCATAATTTACAATATTAGTGTCATTAATTAACTTTAATAGAGATGTATTTAATAAAAATATGTACCATTCCTGATGCATACTAAATAATATTTAAAAAACTATCGTAACGACAGAGAAAAGTATTAATTTTAAATACCAGAAGCTCAATGTTCGTTATATTAGTAAATAACAATTTCACACATGTAATGAAGAGGCTCTGCACACCAGATGTCGTTCCAGTTCATGTTGTATTTCTCCCACATATGGGCACAGTCTCCATCAGTTCTCGGCTCCCCCGTGTACCAGGAAGTGAATCCTTGTTCATACTGCCATACACCATTCACTTTATGTACATCAACCCACGTGTTGGAAGGAGGAGAGATCAAAGTCTTCAGAAAGTTGTGGGTAGCCAGATCAGGAACTCGAGCTAAACGGGCGCCATCTAAAGCACAGGCGGCAACGGCTTGAGGCTCCGTTTTAGCCACTCGATAGTGTTTAAAGTAGGAGCCATTATAAAAGTGATATCCTTCAGGAGCTGATAAAATACAAGTTTTGGTTTATTTACACAATATACCGTCAGTAAACTATATTATTATCATCGATAGTATTACAAGACCAACATAAACTAAACATTAAAAGTATAGGATAATAGCATGAGAATAACAACTATGTTAATTTAAGACTATTTAATGGGAATTGTGGTAACATTAGATGGACAAATACCGTTAGAACAATACAATAACATGTACAGTACGTGGTAAAAATACCGTTAGAATAATACAATAACCTGTACGGTACGTGGTAAAAATACCATTAGAACAATACAATAACCTGTACGGTACTTGGTAAAATACCGTTAGAACAATAAAATAACCTGTACAGTACGTGGTAAAAATACCGTGAGAACAATACCATAACCTGTGCAGTACGTGATAAAAATACCGTTAGAACAATACAATAACGTGTACAGTACGTGGTAAAAATACCATGACAACAGTAGGGTAGTTTGTGCGATATACAAGTCCTTGATTTACAGTTGTAAATTATTTGAAAATAGTTCTTCATTGGATGTAATGCAAAAATAAAAATATGAATTTTACATTAAATTAAGGTTACATTTTAATCATTAGAAGTAATTACTGAACTAGATTTACGTTTTGAACGTCAAAAATGAAGACTTACACGCACGTTTACAGCATCTGAAATGAAGATTGAATTATCCTTACATTTCACACATCTGAAATGCAGCTTGAATTATCCTTACATTTCACACATCTGAAATGCAGCTTGAATTATCCCTACATTTCACACATCTGACATACAGATTGAATTATCCTTACATTTCACACATCTGAAATGCAGCTTGAATTATCCCTACATCTCACACATCTGACATACAGATTGAATTATCCTTACATTTCACACATCTGAAATGCAGCTTGAACTATCCTTACATTTCACACATCTGAAATGCAGCTTGAATTATCCCTACATTTCACACATCTGAAATGCAGCTTGAATTATCCTTACATTTCACACATCTGAAATGCAGCTTGAACTATCCCTACATTTCACACATCTGAAATACAGAATGAATTATATCTACATTTCACACATCTGAAATGCAGCTTGAATTATCCCTACATTTCACACATCTGAAATGCAGCTTGAATTATCCTTACATTTCACACATCTGAAATGCAGCTTGAACTATCCCTACATTTCACACATCTGAAATACAGAATGAATTATATCTACATTTCACACATCTGAAATGCAGCTTAATTTATCCCTACATTTCACACAATAGAAATACAGATTGAATTACACTACTTTTCAAACATCAGAAATACTGACTGATTTAGATAGGCGTTTCAAACGTCTGAATTGTAGACTGAATCTTTAACATTTATACTGCAAATTGAATCATACATAAGTTTCAAATGTAAGAGAAACCTGATTTAATTCCGACTTACGTGTCTCGCACCTGCTTCCGGTAAACCCAACCAGACAAGTACAGCTGTTTAGACCCATGGGGTTGTTTTGGCAGGTACCTCCGTTTGTACACAAACCCTCTTCACAGCCAATCTTCATCAACGACAGAAAAAAATCCTTAACAATGTCAGTCGAGTGTTTGCTAGTATTATGTTATATTCACCAACCTTTAATATTAGTCACATTGTAAAAATCCTTAACAATGTCAGTCGAGTGTTTACTAGTATTATGTTATATTCACCAACCTTTAATATTAGTCACATTGTAAAAATCCTTAACAATGTCAGTCAGTGTTTACTAGTATTATGTTATATTCACCAACCTTTGATATTCTTCACATTGTAAAGATCCTTAACAATGTCAGTCGAGTGTTTACTAGTATTATGTTATATTCACCAACCTTTCATATTAGTCACATTGTAAAAATCCTTAACAATGTCGGTCGAGTGTTTACTAGTATTATGTTATATTCACTAACCTTTAATATTAGTCACATTGTAAAAATCATTAACAATGTCAGTCGAGTGTTTACTAGTATTATGTTATATTCACTAACCTTGAATATTAGTCACATTGTAAAAATATAGAATCCTGGGTTAGAGAATTTTAAAAAGTCGCACGTGGACCTTTAAATATATAGAATAAGTATTTTTCGTCTCCAAAATTCAATCAAAAAGCATTATTTATCAATGAGATAACAACATACATTTTTATTAAACCTAGTAATTACTGAAACAAACTGTTTCTCTCCGTGTTAGTTAACTAAAAGCGCTCGACATTTTAGACTATAAGGGCCATAGAACTGTGACATTTAACCCTTATATTCGGTTAACTAGAAGTTAAGGAGTGGCTGCCCTCTGGTCAGTAGCTTTAAATTAAAATGGCTATATATGAATCTTGGGGTCTCTCTTCTGACCGTTTAGCCAATGTGTTGAATATGGTGCCGTTCAGGTGGAACTTTACGAAATACCTTAATCAGGTCAGAGATTCAGTGTGAGACGCTCGCGCCTCTCGCGTCTTCATCAGTAGATCTTTGACCTATCGATCACTGATAAAGTTGTCAATCACTTTACGTCATCACTCACATTAGTATATCTAGAGCATGGCTATGAGAATACTGAAATATTATCATCGAAATAATTATTCTTCAACTTGCTATTTAAAATCAGTTCTGCGCTTAGTCGACGAGCTATATTATAAGGACTTGGGGTTGGTAATATAACTAAAACATTAGCTATAATAAAACACAGCTGACTGTCTAAGTAGAAACATTAGCTATAATAAAACACAGCTGACTGTCTAAGTAGAAACACTAGCTATAATAAAACACAGCTGACTGTCTAAGTAGAAATACTAGCCATAAGTAAACACAGTTGACTGTCTAAGTAGAAACACTAGCTATAATAAAACACAGCTGACTGTTAAAGTAGAAACACTAGCTATAAGTAAACACAGCTGAGTGTCTAAGTAGAAACACTAGCTGTAATAAAACACAGCTGACTGTCTAAGTAGAAATACTAGCCATAAGTAAACGCAGCTGATTATCCGAGTAGAAACACTAGCTATAAGTAAACGAAGCTGAGTGTCCGAGTTGAAACACTAGCTATAAGTAAACGTAGCTGAGTGTTTGAGTTGAAACACTAGCTAAAAATAAACTTAGCTGAGTGTATGAGTTGAAACACTAGCTATAAGTAA
>NW_013678404.1:3447-4062 GCF_000517525.1 Limulus polyphemus | reverse complement strand
TAGCTGAGTGTATGAGTTGAAACACTAGCTATAAGTAAACGTAGCTGAGTGTCCCAGTTGAAACACTAGCTATAAGCAAACACAGTTGATTATCCGAGTAGAAACACTAGCTATAAGTAAACACAGCTGATTATCCGAGTTGAAACACTAGCTATAAGTAAACGCAGCTGAGTATCCGAGTAGAAACACTAGCTATAATAAAACACAGCTGACTGTCTAAGTAGAAACACTAGCTATAATAAAACACAGCTGACTGTCTAAGTAGAAACACTAGCTATAATAAAACACAGCTGAGTGTCTAAGTAAAAACACTAGCCATAATAAAACACAGCTGACTGTCCGAGTAAAAACACTAGATATAAACAAACACAGCTGAGTGTCCGAAGAAAAACACTAGATATAAGTAAACGCAGCCGAGTGTCCGAGTAGAAACAGTAGCTGTAAATAAACACAGCTGGTTGTTCGAGTAGAAGCAGTAGCTACAAGTTCACACAACTGATTATCCGAGTTGAAACATCAGCTATAAGTAAACATAGATGAGAGTGTGAGTTGAAACACTAGCTATAAATAAACGTAGCTGAGTTTATGACTTGAAACAAAAGGTATAAGTAAACG
>NW_013678404.1:0-2652 GCF_000517525.1 Limulus polyphemus | reverse complement strand
GAAACACTAGCTATAAGTAAACACAGCTGATTATCCGAGTAGAAATACTAGCTGTAAGTAAATGCAGCTGAGTGTCCGAGTTGAAACACTAGCTATAAGTAAACGTAGCTGAGTGTATGAGTTGAAACACTAGCTATAAGTAAACACAGCAGATTATCCTAGTAGAAACACTAGCTGTAAGTAAGCACAGCTGATTATCCGAGTTGAAACACTAGCTATAAGTAAACACAGCTGACTGTCTAAGTAGAAACACTAGGTATAATAAAACACAGTTGACTGTTTAAGTAGGAACACTAGCTATAAGTAAACACAGTTGAGTGTCCGAGTAAAAACACTAGATATAATAAAACACAGCTGACTGTCTAAGTAGAAACACTAGCCATAAGTAAACACGGCTGAGTGTCCGTGTAAAAACACTAGCTATAAGTAAACACAGTTGATTATCCGAATAGAAACACTAGCTATAAGTAAACGCAGCTGATTATCCGAGTAGAAACACTACCTGTAAGTAAACGCAGCTGAGTGTCCGAGTTGAAACACTAGCTATAAGTAAACGTAGCTGAGTGTATGAGTTGAAACACTAGCTATAAATAAACGTAGCTGAGTGTATGAGTTGAAACATTAGCTGTAAGTAAACGTAGCTGAGTGTCCGAGTTGAAACACTAGCTATAAGTAAACGCAGTTGATTATCCTAGTAGAAACACGAGCTATAAGTAAGCACAGCTGATTATTCGAGTTGAAACACTAGCTATAAGTAAACGCAGCTGATTATCCGAGTTGAAACACTAGCTATAAGTAAACGCAGCTGATTATCCGAGTTGAAACACTAGCTATAAGTAAACACAGTTGATTATCCGAGTAGAAACACTAGCTTTAAGTAAACGCAGCTGAGTGTCCGAGTTGAAACACTAGCTATAAGTAAACGTAGCTGAGTGTATGAGTTGAAACACTAGCTATAAATAAACGTAGCTGAGTGTCCGAGTTGAAACACTAGCTATAAGTAAACGCAGTTAATTATCCGAATGGAAACACTAGCTGTAAATAAATGCAGTTAATTGTCCGAATAGAAACATTAGCTGTAAGTAAAACAGCTAATTATCCGATTAGAAACACGAGCTTTAAATAAACAAAGTTGATTATCCGAGTAGAACACTAGCTATAAGTAAACGCAGCTGATTATCCGAGTTGAAACACTAGCTATAAGTAAACGCAGCTGATTATCCGAGTTGAAACACTAGCTATAAGTAAATGCTAGTGTTTCTTCTCGGATAATCAACTGCTATAAGTAAATGCAGTTGATTATCCGAGAAGAAACACTAGCTGTAAGTAAACGCAGCTGAGTGTCAGAGTTGAAACAATAGCTATAAGTAAACGTAGCTGAGTGTATGAGTTGAAACACTAGCTATAAATAAACGTAGCTGAGTGTATGAGTTGAAACACTAGCTATAAGTAAACGCAGTTGATTATCCGAGTAGAAACACAAGCTATAAGTAATCAAGCTGATTATCCGAGTTGAAACACTAGTTATAAGTAAACATAGCTGAGTGTCCGAGTTGAAATACTAGCTATAAGTAAACGCAGCTGATTATCCGAGTAGAAACATTAGCTATAAGGAAACACAGCTGATTATCCAAGTAGAAACTCTAGCTATAAGTAAACACAGCTGATTATCCTAGTAGAAACAATAGCTGTAAGTAAATACAGCTGATTATCCGAGTAGAAACACGAGCTATATGTAAACACAGCTGATTATACAAGTAGAAACATTAGCTATAAGTAAACACAGCTGATTATCCTAGTAGAAACACCAGCTAAAAGTAAACGCAGTTGATTATCCGAGTAGAATAACTAGCTATAAGTAAACGCAGTTGATTATCCTAGTAGAAACACAAGCTATAAGTAAACACGCTGATTATCCGAGTTGAAACACTAGTTATAAGTAAACATAGCTGAGTGTCCGAGTTGAAACACTAGCTATAAGTAAACGCAGCTGATTATCCGAGTAGAAACATTAGCTATAAGGAAACAGATGATTATCCAAGTAGAAACTGTAGCTATAAGTAAACGTAGCTGAGTGTATAAGTTGAAACATTGCCTATAAATAAACGTAGCTGAGTGTATGAGTTGAAATACTAGCTGTAAGTAAACGTAGCTGAGTGTCCGAGTTGAAACACTAGCTATAAGTAATCGCAGTTGATTCTCCGAGTAGAATCACTAGCTATAAATAAACGCAGTTGATTATCCGAATTCAAACACAAGCTATAAGTAAACCAGCTGATTATCCGAGTTGAAACACAAGCTATAAGTAAACCAGCTGCATGTCCGAGTTGAAACACTAGCTATAAGAAAACACAGCTGATTATCCAAGTAGAAACTTTAGCTATAAGTAAACGCAGCTGATTATACGAGTAAAAACATTAGCTATAAGTAAACACAGCTGATTATCCTAGTAGAAACACTAGCTACAAGTAAACGCAGTTGATTATCCGAGTAGAAACACTAGCTATAAGTAAACGCAGTTGATTATCCTAGTAGAAACACTAGCTGTAAGTAAGCACAGCTGATTATCCGAGTTGAAACACAAGCTTTAAGTAAACACTGCTGATTATCCGAGTAGAAACACTAGCTATAAGTAAACACAGCTGATTATCC
>NW_013678403.1:6380-10162 GCF_000517525.1 Limulus polyphemus | reverse complement strand
ATATGGACCTTCCGTATGTAATCCTTGGATAATCGTAAGTTGGAACATCCCAAATATAATCTTTAAATCCTGTTATATATGGACCTTCCGTATGTAATCCTTGGATAATCGTAAGTTGGAACATCCCAAATATAATCTTTAAATCCTGTTATATATGGACCTTCTGTATGTAATCCTTGGATAATCGTAAGTTGGAACATTTCAAATATAATCTTTAAATCCTGTTATATATGGACCTTCCGTATGTAATCCTTGGATAATCGTAAGTTGGAACATCCCAAATATAATCTTTAAATCCTGTTTATATATGGACCTTCCGTATGTAATCCTTGGATAATCGTAAATTGGAACATCCCAAATATAATCTTTAAATCCTGTTATATATGGACCTTCCGTATGTAATCCTTGGATAATCCTAAGTTGGAACATCCCAAATATAATCTTTAAATCCTGTTATATATGGACCTTCCGTATGTAATCCTTGGATAATCGTAAGTTGGAACATCCCAACTATAATCTTTAAATCCTGTTATTTATGGACCTTCCGTATGTAATCCTTGGAGTCATTTTGTACATAAATAATCCCTCCATATTTTGCAATATTCGTAACTGGCCGATAAACTCATGAACTGTTACTCTCCCAAAATAATATGTCATCTTTCCAAATCTGAAATTTATCATGCTTTTCCCAAATATGCAAGTGATCTGAGTATTTTGCTTTTGTTTGCTGTATTTAACAAAGCTAACTGTATGTCTGCTCATAGAAGAACATTCCTGTAGCTTTCACAGAGATATATTTTAACATAAAAACATTTTCAGGAATGAAAAGAACATCTAAAGAAACTGATGTAAGCTATATTTTTAATGTTAACTAGAGGGAACTACAAGTCTTAATCATGAGTTATGAACAGAAGGTTTAATACATTAGGCCTAGAAGATGTAGAAAACTTGTGGATGTTAACGTAAGGTATTCTAGCACGTTCAAAAGTAGATTATAATACAACATAGTTGTGCACAGTGATGTAAATATAAAGAGTAAACAAGTAGTCGGTGTGTTACTTTGTACAAGTACGTTAGTTAACGTCATTTGTAATGTAGGCCTTCAACAATTTACGTCGGTTCAAATTTATAGAAACGTTAAAGGTGGAAGTACAATGGAGTAGAAGATGAATTATTTTCACCAGATATTTTAAAGCGACCCACCAACAAAAGAACAATGGCACAACAAAACTATAAAAATTCCCAAATTTGTGATTTGTTCCTAAATATAGAATGTTGTGATTTCTAATTTGTTCATTTACACAATAACTCTTGAGTAATCAATATGTTAAAACCACTTTATTAATTGTACGTTAAGATCGACAAATAAAAAGTGCTTCTATCAAGTCAGTTTTGGCAGTTGTTCAGTGGAGCAGCCAGAGGGTGTAGTAATAAAACTACTGACAGAGATTGAAACTCGTGTATAAAAATATGTTTTCAAGTGATGATAATTTCATAGGAAATATGAACCTGTACTTTGGAATGAGGAAAAATTCTAAAAGACTGATAAGTTAATTGTTTAGTACTGTTAATAGTAGCTATTTGAAATAACTCTAAAAGTAACACTTGATATTTCCAGATACATGTATTTATCTGCCTTGTGTTTTATTAGTTTTTATATCACCGATAGTCCACTTTGCATGTATAAAAAAAAATGAAGTGTACAAACTCCCCACGAATATGTTCAAAGGTTCCTTCCTGATATAAATAACAATAAAATATTAATATACTCGGTGTCATACAAATGTGTCAGGTTTTATTATTGATAGATTGTTTCACAGTTCGAATTTTGGAAATGTATCAATATTAGCAATGTTTTAAAACAATGTGTTCTTGTCATGCTTTAGGTCATAGATGTTTATCAAAAATAAAAATCACATACCTCAAATAAAAACTTAGTTACTCAAAGTTATCTGTTGTATTTTAAAAATAAGAGCTACAGAGTTGTAATGGTATTATTTTTAGCCACTTATATTAAGTATTTTTTATTTGTAGATGTTTTTCGGACAAGTAGCTTTGTAGTTTCAGACTGCTACAATAATGGCTTCTTTCAACACGTGGTAATAGCCAAAGAAATTGTTTCTTTAAAAAACAGTTTTTCTGAAACTTAACTGTGAATGTATTAGTTTTCTCATTGAATATCTCACAATATAGTTATTTTTGAAAGCTAAGTAAATGTTTAACTTAATGATTAGTAATTTGTAGTTGAAGGTAAAAAACATGACGGTTATTCACTAATTCTTTTATGTCCACGTTTATTTTTCCTTCTAGATATGTGAAGAACTTATGACGCGATGTCTGGCCCCAGACTGCCAAATGGGAGGACTTGGTTGTGACAACATGACAGTTGTCCTCATCTGTTTTCTTCAGTTTAACACGTACGATGAATTAGCAGTAAAGTGCCAGCAACCAATTCATACACCCAGTTTGACGGACCTAGAGTCTGGACACGTGGAGTCCGAATCCTCTACTCCTGAAGTAGACGACGACGACGAAGGTTCGGAAGACGAGCACCAAACGAGCGGTGGTTTTACGGATGCTTCAGAAGTACAACTAGCAAGTAAAAAATCTGAACACCAGACGACCTCATCTAACATGGAGGGTGGTCCTATGGCCGTGGTGTGACTTCGTGAATGTTACGTGACACTGGATACAAAGCACACAATACCCCGGATGACCTTCTTCTCTTCAGTTGTCCATGTAGCCTTGCATACGGAAAGAGATTTTTGGAAAAATATTTGTGTAAAAGAAGCAGGATTCTAAATACCGGTGTTTAGCTGATCTCACCAAATTTCTGCCACTGAACTGATAGTTTTGGCCAGTCATTAGTAGGCATGAGCCATCAGGGATAGCTGTTGCTGAACATGTTTCTATTTTTGTACAGTTCTTAGTCACACTCCATCAGGTTTAGCACTAGAAATAACACTATAAAATGCGAAGAAACATGCTGTTGTCTAGTAGACGTGTGGAAAAGGCTACAGATAATTTTATCAGAAAGTAATGTCATTAAAAATTATAAAAGTCAAAATAACGTTTGTTCATGGTGTTATTAATTAGTAATTAAAATAAAATAGTTTTGGTGTTCCATAGTTTGGTGTATCAGTAATGAATTTCTTTGTTTTGCTTGGAGTTGTCCTAGCATAGGTTACCCTTGATAAGCTAATTCTAAAGAAATAGTCCATTGTTTTAACTTATTAACATTTATTTTAAAGAGACACTTTCAGATTTGTGAAATAAATGTATAATTTTATTCTGTTCAAAAATAGTTTCATATTCTTGTTCGTTTCCACAAAAGTTATAACTAACATTTTCCGAGTTGTTTTTCAAGTTGGTTTCTGTTAGTATAGATTGATCCTTATAGCTGAAAATATGAGTCATGATATACTAATTATTCAAGTCGGTTTCTTTTAGTAAAAGTTGATATAGGGTTAATTACCATATATTTATTGTAGCTGAATATACGAGTTCTGGTATACAAACCCTGTTACTTTTAGTTAAGCCTGATCCAGCTGTAATTAATACAGATATCTTGAAGTCTGGTATTGAAACCTGCTATTATTACCTCAGCCTGATCCAGCTGTAATTAATACAGATATCTTGAAGTCTGGTATTGAAACCTGCTATTATTACCTCAGCCTGATCCAGCTGTAATTAATACAGATATCTTGAAGTCTGGTATTGAAACCTGCTATTATTACCTCAGCCTGATCCAGCTGTAATTAATACAGATATCTTGAAGTCTG
>NW_013678403.1:0-5690 GCF_000517525.1 Limulus polyphemus | reverse complement strand
ACGTTATATAGGTTTGACTTGACAATAGGTGCTAGTTGTGACTTTTAAACAAAATCCTTCTAACTGCACGTTATATAGGTTTGACTTGACAATAGGTGCTAGTTGTGACTTTTAAACAAAATCCTTCTAACTGCACGTTATATAGGTTTGACTTGACAATAGGTGCTAGTTGTGACTTTTAAACAAAATCCTTCTAACTGCACGTTATATAGGTTTGACTTGACAATAGGTGCTAGTTGTGACTTTTAAACAAAATCCTTCTAACTGCACGTTATATTGGTAATTCAAATAAAGTCATGTATCCAGTAAGATTTTTTCAGGCTTAATTTATTTGTCTATTTTCTGCTGAACTGAAGATAGATAAACCTACCTCTGTTTGATATTGCTCACTGGGAAGAATGTTTTAGTGTAATAAACAAGAATTACTTCGCGATGTAAGAGTAACTTCAAGTATATCACGATATTCCAAAGATGGAGGATAAGTTAGCACCAGAAAATAAATCCTAGTAGTTTTCACAAGTGAATTTTCCTTCATCGGGTGGAAATGCCATTGAAAAGAACTGTTTGTGATGACATGCCTTTTTCCTTCCATCTTGTTCTTACCCAAGGTAATTAATTCTGTCTCGACATAAATATACATGATGCAGGGCTCCTAACTACCTTCTGCATGTACAGTACATGCTCAAAAAATAAAAATAGAAAGGATATTTATATACATGATTGAGGCTGTTATATGGTACAGGGTACTGCTACTATATCAATATAATATAGATATAACAGCCTCAATCATGTATATGTATATCCAAGCTACGGTACAGGGTACTGTATGCACTGCTATATTATATTGATATAGTAGTAACTTGGATATACATATACATGATTTAGGTCTCTTAATTAGCTTCTGCAGTGGATATATATATATATTTTACACGTGGTCAGTTCTCTTCATATTAAACTAGGCTTAGCTGTATCACTGCTAGTCATAAATTTGCTAAGCCTCACTTGTTTATACTTATAGAAAGCCGATGGAGATTTTTTAGGTTTTGATTATTAATTCTGCATCCACGCGCAGTTTATTTATTAACAGTAACATTATTGTAATTTCTGTATTGTGGTGGAAAGAACTAGAAAAAACTTCTATGTTATTCTTCCCGAATGTTTGCATTATTTAGGGTTCAGTCTGAGAAGAAACATTTATTTAAGGATCAGAAAGATGCACTATTATGTTAAATTAATAAGCTTTTCACTTTATGCATTTTTTGCCTTACCATCATCGTTCATTATGACCATCTCGTCTTCCCCACTCAGTAAGGTTATTTAAGGCTAGTACTTTCAATCATTACTGACGATACACCCCCAATCCCCGTCTTGGTTGTGTAGTGGTGTAGATTTTAGTTATTGGTAAAACAAAACGTTTTCCCAACCTTGTGTTTCATTTTTCAAGAATGTTGCTTTTATGTGTTTTATCGGGTAATTTTTGGATGATTCGGTAAAAACAATGCCAAGTCCAGGCCGCCAAACGATAATGAAATATTTCTTCAATAACATTTTATACAGGCCACATCATGTAAGATAAGAAATCTCCTACTATTGAACAGAAACATTAAAATGAAACGTATAACCCAAAACAGTATTTTAGAATGTTGAACCCATCTTCCAAGTGTATGTCTAAATTTTACTGTCGTCCAATGGATCGAACAGTGATCCTGCTTTATTACTGTGGGCGTATTATAAACGTAACAGTCAATCTCATTATTTGGTTCAAAGAGCTAGATCCCTCGTAATGATAGGTGTTGTACTCAAATAGTGGGATTGACTGTTTCATTATAACGTCTACATGGCTGAAAGGTCGAGCGTGTTTGGCAATCAAACTATTGTTATCAAATAGTGGGATTGACTGTTTCATTATAACGTCTACATGGCTGAAAGGTCGAGCGTGTTTGGCAATCAAACTATTGATATCAAATAGTGGGATTGACTGTTTCATTATAACGTCTACGTGGCTGAAAGGTCGAGCGTGTTTCGTGATGAAACTATTGTGTCATATTGAACTCAGAAACACCTTAAAAACTGCACGTGGGATTGTAATTTTCAACTAGAATCCATCATATGTGCACGTGGGACCTCTAGAGTGCAGGTATAGCCGGCCCCAATTTTTGAACTACTAACCAGGGGGATAACAATAGTTTGATTGCCAAACACGCTCGACCTTTCAGCCATGTAGACGTTATAATGAAACAGTCAATCCCACTATTTGATAACAATAGTTTGATTGCCAAACACGCTCGATCTTTCAGCCATATAGACGTTATAAGAAACGGTCAATCCCACTATTTGATTAAAATAGCCTAAGTGTTGACTGTCTGCCTTCCTCTTAGTCTACCATTTCAACATTAAGGATGTCTATCACAGATAGCTCTAATTAGTAGCTTTGTGCGAAATTCAATAAACATACAACAAACTGTTTTTAAAAGTTGTTCTCAATTACAAATGTTTTAGGTAGATAGTTTTCAAGAAAAACACTTTGTTTAACAGGTTTGTTAAATCGAGTAACCTATTAATTTCTAATTAAATATAATTGAAAAGGTTTTTGTTTTTACCACAATAAAATGCTTACCTAATTTCAACTCCCCATTGGCTTAGCGATAAGTCTATGGACTTGTACGCTAAAAACCGGTTATCGTTACCAGTGGCGAGCAAAGCCTAGAAAGCCCACTTCTTTGCGTTTAACTACAAATAAAACTTAATTTAAAAGTACGAAACCTGGCCGAGTGTATGTTACCATATTAAGTAGACTTTGTGGAATTTACTTTGTCATTGGAACAGAGAGTATATAAAAATAAGTTATAAAGATAGCAAATGACGTAAAATATTGATTCTACATATATAGTGTGACCAATTTGGTGCTGAGGACGAGTCTAGTAAATCACTTTTAATTTTTGTTCAAGATTAGACTATTCCTTGGCACACGAATGACTACGTTTTACGTTCCAAATTAACAAAAAACAAACAAACCTTATTCTACTTTTCAATATAAAATTCACTCTTTAATAAAATACTAAAAACCTATTTGTACTCAGTAGCTCTAATTTTCAGAGCCACGAATGAAACTTTTTTCATACCACACCTCTTCAGCTTTCCTGTCTTACTGTATAGTGCTGCCGTCTAACGAGTCTTGTCAAATAAATTGTAGCTCATGCAGCGTTTTTTAACTCACGATAGAGCTGAATCTATTGGTCAATGTGTTAACGAATCTACTTTAACTAAAAACTTGGCAGGGCCATGTGTTTGTTTTTTGCTTTACTTGTAAGTATGATTTGTGGGTGGCCGTAAATAATAGACATCGCACTCTGGCTTAGAAAACGAATTTAGGCCTACACTTTAATGTGCTAAGCTACGTGATTTTACTGTTTAATCAGATCTTGGCTTTTTATATGGGAAACAAGAAAACGTTGAACAAAAGCCATTCGTCAGCCAACAATGTCGCCATATTTTATGTTTACTTTGTCGCTTTAGCTCGTTGTAAGAAAATAATGTACAGATATTGTGAAGGATTAGAGATTTTTTTGTGAGTGCATGTTTTTAACAATAGATTAAATAGAAAGTAATTTTGATGTGATTTTTATAGGCGCTATTTCGCTTACAACAGCCTTTTGTTTAAAACTATAGTGTTTTAGCTAGCACAATTTATTTTGGAAGTTTTATACAATAATATTTGTGTTGATATGTTGTCGCCTTTGTACCTAAAAACTAGTGATTGAAATTTTCATGACACCTACAGAAATTTCAATTTTAATCTGTACTAGCATAATTTACACCATCAATTATTTAATCTGTCAGACCTTTAGTAGCAATTCATTACTACATTACTGGTTAGATGGCGTTGTTCGTCTATAATATACAGTATTGGGGGCAGGAATTTATACAAGTACATCTTGAACGTTGTTAAATGATAATATCTTCTTTCCTGAACGTGTGTTAAAATGAAAAACAAACAAACAAAAATTAGCTTTGTATAAATGAAGTGTCCAGATGGTTACATAACGACTATCTAATTTTAACCACTTGAAGTATTTTTAGTTTAAGGTTTTGCAACATGGTATTGATTTGGAAGATTTTAGTAAAGTTTATTATCGATTTAATCTAATGGTTATAATATCAATAGCTGTACAATGTAAACATATTCCAAAAGAAAAAAAAGAGCATTTACTCGATATCTTTTGAAATACTTATTTAATGCTGATTGTGAGTCATGTCTATAGATAGATATGCCTGCATGAACTATGAAGTGAAATGTAGATTTTTGAAACATTTTAAAGAATCAAACCAAACGAGTATCATACACCTCAACACAGAACATCTGAATTACTGATATGGGATTGAAGCGTTCTTTTCTCACACTGTCACTTGAGACTTTTACTTAATACACGTTGTGTTTTAAGAGCGGTAAATGAAAAATAACTTTTATATCACTTAAAAATAAGTCACGATTGGCTACGTTTGAGTTTGTTTTTCTGTGAATCGAAGAAGTTCTTTTTTCAGTAACATTTTAATAAGCCTAAGTGTCAACTGAAAGTCATGTCTTGTTGCTAAGGCTTGGGAGATGAGGTGGATGTATGGGAAATACCAATATTTTCAATCCATGACTTTTTTTTTCAAGGCAGTGTTAAGCCGATAAATTTGCTACATCCTCAGTCCAAGACCTTGATCTTTACAAGACATTGTTTAGCAGATCATTTTGTAATATCCTCAACTCAAGGCCATTTCAGATAAATAAATTAGTAATATTTTCAAAATAGGACCTTGGCCTGTAGTTTTAAGTCTGTTTGTTTTTACTTTTTGATTGCACAGTTACTAGAACTTCTTCAATTGTGAAATATACTCATAATCAGTCATTGTAATAACTCATTCGAAACGACCTCCAACTTTCTTGGAGTACAGTAACAAAAATTCGTAAGGCTCGACTTACGAACACGTGATGGAACCGGTACAAAAGCAGAGAGAACTTTACAATGGATATGCAAATTCACGATCCAACTAATTTTAATCCGATGTATGTGATAACGATTTTTTCTTTACTGAATACAGACAGTAATACGTGAAACAATTAGAAACAGATGGATAGAAATCATTAAGCCTACTAATTCCTAATTCTTTGTCAGTTTGGGTAGTTGTCGATTTGTTCCAAGTAGGTTTAACTTTGGTTTCAAAAAATGACAAGGGTGGAAAAAGATGGTCGCTGTATTATCTGCAATAACACATACTATGACAATACTATCGCTGTTGAAACATGTGGGGTGGGATTCACCGTTAATGAAAAAGTGAGGAGGACGTGTCTCCCATCTCTGATGTATTATTCACATAACAAACGTAATAAGGATAGTACCTAGAGAACAACTTAGAAACTGCGTATTATTTAATTAAGAAACTGCAAAAATAATATCCACCACGAACAAACTAACCTAACCGAGTGAAGGAGAATACGACGCAGTACAGAACATCGTCTCGTAGGCCTCCGTGGTTTATCGTCTGTTACGATAACTCTGACTGTAGGTGGCTTAGGTTAGAAAAGCTCTTTAGTCTAAAACAGTGGTCGGCAACCTATGGCCCGCGGGTCACTAAGTAACCCGCGGCAATAATTTGGCTGACCCGCCAAAAGTTGGCTTCACCATTGCAACCTGTAAGGGCAC
>NW_013678402.1:5892-9531 GCF_000517525.1 Limulus polyphemus | reverse complement strand
TAGATAGTAGTTATCGTAATGTAACAGTAATATATAGATAGTAGTTATCACAATGTAACAGTAATATATAGATAGTAGTTATCACAATGTAACAGTAATATATAGATCCTAGTTATCACCATGTAACAGTAATATATAGATCCTAGTTATCACGATGTAACAGTAATATATAGAAATTAGTTATCACAATGTAACAGTAATATATAGATAGTAGTTATCATAATGTAACAGTAATATATAGATAGTAGTTATCACAATGTAACAGTAATATATAGATACTAGTTATCACAATGTAACAGTAATATATAGATAGTAGTTATCACAATGTAACAGTAATATATAGATAGTAGTTATCACAATGTAACAGTAATATATAGAAATTAGTTATCACAATGTAACAGTAATATATAGATAGTAGTTATCACAATGTAACAGTAATATATAGAAATTGATAACTAGGATCTATATATTACTGTTACATGGTGATAACTAGGATCTATATATTACTGTTACATTGTGATAACTAATTTCTATATATTACTGTTACATTGTGATAACTATGTTACATTGTGATAACTACTATCTATGTATTACTGTTACATGGTTCTCAATATATTGCCAGATGTCTCTGATTCTGTACAAAGGACTCTCAATATATTGCCAGATGTCTCTGATTCTGTACAAAGGGCTCTCTATATATAGCCAGCTGTCTCTGATTCTGTACAAAGGACTGTCTGTATATAGCCAGCTGTCTCTGATTCTGTACAAAGGACTTTCTGCATATAGCCAGCTGTCTCTGATTTTATATATCTCTTTTACATTACCATAACTAGGATCTATATATTACTGTTACATTATGATAACTAGTATCTAAATATATTACTGTTACATTGTGATAACTAATTTCTATGTATTACTGTTACATTGTGATAACTACTATCTATATATTACTGTTACATTATGATAACTAGGATCTATATATTACTGTTACTTTATGATAACTAGGATCTATATATTACTGTTACATTGTGATAACTAGGATCTATATATCACTGTTACATTATGATAACTACTATCTATATATTACTGTTACATTGTGATAACTAGGATCTATATATTACTGTTACATTATGATAACTAATCTATGTATTACTGTTACATTATGATAACTAGGATCTATATATTACTGTTACATTGTGATAACTACTATCTATATATTACTGTTACATTGTGATAACTACTATCTATATATTACTGTTACATTGTGATAACTAGGATCTATATATTACGTCCTTTGTACAGAATCAGAGACAGCTGGCTATATACAAAGAGCCTTTTGTACAGAATCAGAGACATCTGGCTATATATAGAGAGCCCTTTGTACAGAATCAGAGACAACTGGCTATATGCAGAAAGTCCTTTGTACAGAATCAGAGACAGCTAGCTATATACAGACAGTCCTTTGTACAGAATCAGAGATAACTGGCTATATATAGAGAGCCTTTTGTACAGAATCAGAGACAGCTGGCTATATACAGACAGTCCTTTGTACAGAAACAGAGAGAACTGGCTATATACAGACAGTCCTTTGTACTGAAGATTTAACTGATTATTCTCTGGGTTCTTGGGTAATCCAGTGAGACTTCTCACGGGAATAAGTGACTCAAACCAAATTACCTACAAGAGATAAACAAAGTCACAGGGTAACACTTAATCCAACACAGTAAGCCAGTCACAAGTTAGCACTTAAACCATCAAAGTAAGCTAGTCACAAGTTAGCACTTAAACCAACAGAGGATAGGCACAAGTTAGCACTTAAACAAACAGAGTAAGCCAGTCACAAGTTATCACTTAACCCAACAGAATAAGTCAGCTACAAGTTAGCACTTGCACCAACAAAGTAAGCCAGTCACAAGTTAGCACTTAAACCAACAAAGTAAGCCAGTCACAAGTTAGCACTTAAACCAGCAGTGTAAGCTAGGTCAAAAGATAGCACTTAATCCAACAGAATAAGTCAGCCACAAGTTAGCACTTAATCCAACAGAGTAAGTCAGTCACAAGTTAGCGCTTAAGCCAATAGAGTAACCAGTCACAAGTTAGAACTTAAGACAACAGAGTAAGCCAATCACAAGTTACCACTTAAACTAACAGAGAAAGCAAATTCATAGTTTGGATAAGTAACAAAGAAATTGTTTGTTTCTCTCACAACTTTTCATGAAGCTTTACAAAGGGCTCTCTATATATAGCCAGTTGTCTCTGATTCTGTACAAAAGGCTCTTTGTATATAGCCAGCTGTCTCTGATTCTGTACAAAAGGCTCTCTATATATAGCCAGTTGTCTCTGATTCTGTACAAAGACTGCTGACTTGTTTTTATACTGCCGGTTAAGTAATTTTATGTGTTGCAACATTCACTTACTTTCTGTGTAAGTAGATAAGGTGTTTTTCCAGTAATTAACGACAGGAAGTGACATTATTGTTTCTGACTCGTATGTCAGATCATGAGAGTAACATAATTATGTGTTTAATGGAGTCCATGATGGACTTATAAATATCTCTAGGTTTAATATATGAGTTTGATGATAAAGTTACAAGTATTCTTTGATTTTATAAATTCCGTTAAATCTTTAGTTTTCTCTATTAATTTCAGGTTACAATGTTTTGGGGGGCGTTGATCGAGTGTTTTATTACTTTCCTCAGCCGGTCTACATCTTTCGCATTATTACACAGGGACAAAATATTTGCTGGAATCATCAATTCTGCATTGACTGTTTTCCTTGTGTATCTAGGTAAGAAGCAAATAGTTATAAACTTTAGTAAGAGAAAACAAACAAACTTTGTGTGTTTTATAGTTCTAATTTATACAAGATTATGTAGTAAATTTCGATTATTCACCGAAAGTGTTACTAGTTTTAGAATACTAGCTTTTTTTAATTTATATTTTAGCTGCCAATTCAACTGGAGGATATTTCAGCCCGTTATTAGCATCTGTTCAGAACCTTGGTTGCCAGGGTAACACGTTAGTAGAACACATTGTTGTTTATTGGGTGGGAGCTCTTGCAGGTGGGCTCATTGCGAAGAAGCTGCATCTCAGCATAGTTGTTTTCTAGTTAAGACTAAGAGGGAAATAAATTTGTTCATAGTTGTTGTATTTTAATCTAATAAGGTGAACGAAAATCGCATAAGGTTTGTAAAGAATTCTCAAATGCCGATAATGAAAAAAAAATTAATTTTTGTAATTTTTTACATGAGAAAACGTAAAACTGTACAGAGTGTCCAAAAATTACACATACATGCAATGTTTTATATAATTTTATAAAGAAATATTATTATAAATTTGCTATATAAAATGGTATAGTTTGTACAAAATAGCAACCATAATAATTATAATTATTTTTCTTTGAAAATCAAGTGTTTCAAGAAATAAGCTATTATTTACAAATTAATACAGAAAATTTATCTTCAATGACATAAGTACTATTTCGATATTGGTAAAGAATGTATAAATTAAATAACATAGGGAAATTGTTAATGTTAATAATATATTACTCAAAACCACAATGAGTAACGTATATTATTTGAAAAATATATATTTTATGAAATTCTTGCCAAGACTTACAATTTTATAATAATGTATTTAT
>NW_013678402.1:0-5834 GCF_000517525.1 Limulus polyphemus | reverse complement strand
ACTTACAATTTTATAATAATGTATTTATTGTTTAGCAAGAAGTGATATACAGTATAAATTTATAAATGTGATTTGTCAGAAAATTACATTTCTGCAATCCTTCGGTAACGTACTGAAATACATTTTTATAATTTATTATAAAATCTTTCCATGTAGGAAATAAATGAGTTTGATTTTTGTGTATAAGCTAATATATATATCTATTTTCCTGTTATCTAAAAGAACACGTTATGGACCACGAAATGTATTTTTATTTTTAATAAAAATAAGGGGCTGTAGAAATATATCTAAAGATAAGATTGATTTGAGTTATTTTTCTCAGTTAAAAGACCGTAAAGACTGTCAGGAAAAAAAGAAACATTTAAAGTTTTTAATACTTTTTCTCCTAAATGTGTAATACTTTTAAATTCTAATATTTTACACAATTATAAATGTAAATACCGATAAAAACTTCCAGTCTTGGAGTATGTGATAAAAAATTAAACTAAATAAAAATAAATGTTCTCACATAGGTATGGTCTTACAAACCATTCTCTCGTTATGATGTCAAGTGTAACAGCTTTCATGTCAGCAGAAACAAAACAACTGAATTAATTCAATTAAAAACTGATTATAGTTCTGGTCTTAAAACATTTTTCTGGGGGTTTATAGTACCAAGGATGTATAGGCTTTGAAAACCTTGACTCCCTTATTATAGTCGCTCCACTTTGAAAAAAATATATTGTAATTGCTCAAAACTTTAAAAGATAACTGAATTAAATTGTGACCAAATAATATGTTTGAATGCATTGAAAGATTGTGTACCATTATCCCCTAACTGCGAATGTTGAAGTGCGTGTGTGTGTTTTCTTATAGCAAAGCCACATTGGGCTAACTGCTGTGTCCACTGAAGGAAATCGAATCCCTGATTTGAGCGTTGTAAATCCGAAGACTTACTGCTATCCCAACGCGGGAAAGATTTTGAAGTAATTTATTAGTGTTACTGTTTGTCCGTAAAAAATATAAAGTAAGACTCAAATCTATGTAATTAAAAGAACATTGTTTGTCAGTCAGTCAGTCCATGTGTGTATGAGTGCTAGCTCACATGGAACCCCACTATTCCCATTGGCTAATTGTACAGTGGTATTTTTACATTTATACGA
Source organism: Limulus polyphemus (assembly GCF_000517525.1). Taxonomy (NCBI): domain Eukaryota; kingdom Metazoa; phylum Arthropoda; class Merostomata; order Xiphosura; family Limulidae; genus Limulus; species Limulus polyphemus. The sequence continues at coordinate 4,692 of NW_013678402.1, read as the reverse complement.
GTGCAAAAGCCAACGATGTTTAACGGGCATTGCTTTATTTTAGTGCAAAACTACGATGTTTATAACAATAACTTTAGAGACAATTACTTCAGTAACATAAACAAATATGCAAGGAAACAAATTAAGTAAATTCCTTATTTTCTGTTGCGTATAAATAACAAAATAGCATCACATCTCAACACAAATAAAACAGGCGCCCAGAAATAAAAAAATTAGGCCTAAAGTTTAAATACGTTGCGTACGTGAAGCACGAGTTTACCCGCAATATAATCTACAGAAATTAGGCTTAATAGCCGCTCCCATAACTATATTCGTTTTTGATGCTCTAAAGCTAACAGTTTACGTGGAAGAAAATGCGATTTAGACAGATGTGAACAAAAGAAAATACAGAAAATAAAAAGCCAACAGTTGATTTTCACATTTCTTGATACCATAAATTTAAAAATCAACTATATTATAACTATTATAAGTTTTCAACTACAAGCGCTTAAAAATCAACAACAAGGCCTAAGGTTTGACTACTGTTAGTAGTAGTAGTAGACCTGGCGAGCTGCTAATAATTTAGCTAATAATTTAGGGGAGCATGAAAAAGAACTGATACTGCTAGGAAAAGGAAAACTAAAAATAGATGAAAGAGCATGAAACGAAGACAGTTGATTTTTGTACTTCTTTATACCCTAACTTTAAAATGTCACTATTTGATAACGTCGCTTTATTAAGAGTTCGATCAAAAACAAATCTTAAGATCTTAGTTAAGGACGGCGGTTATCCAGAAAGATAAGTTGGTTATATAAAATGTTGTATAAAGAGGTTTGTTTCAATTACACTCGTTACATGTTTTATACTACTCTGTTATAAACCTAAATACTACAACGTCAAATTCTGTTTGGTAGGTTGTTATTTCACTTATGTCAACAGCACTTTGATCTTTGTCTCAATGACACTACACACGGGAGGTCAAGGCTTCGCTCTTGTCTATATCCATTTTTATCGCTAAACATTGTTGCAGTTGTTAAATAATTTTATTATAGAGAAGCACGGAATTATCCCCTAGAATTTTATTTTTGGGATTTTGCTGGTAATTAGATGTAATATTAAAGTACACAAATAATACAATCACCCATTCCTACCTCCTATCATTTAGCTTGCTGTTAAGTTAATGTGACTTTAGCTGTGCTATTATCTTATTTTTAGTGATTCTAACTATGATTTTGATTAATACAAACTTTGTTCTATTCACCAGGCCACATATGTTTCTTTACACTTCTTCTGTTAAAAGGTGGTTTCCCTTTATAAAAACAATTAAATACTCACAAGTTTACCTACAGTCATTTTGTTGTTTTTGTGAAACTATAACTGTAATCTAGCTTGTAAAGTTACATATAACCAAGTGAAACGTCTTATTTAAATTTGCAAGTTTTCGTTGTATTCAATAACTAGTGTTTCTGCTAGGGTTAGTGTAACATTTTCACATAACCGAGTTATTGTAACATTTTCACATAACCGGGTTATTGTAACATTTTCACATAACTAGGTTAGTGTAATATTTTCACATAACCGGGTTATTGTAACATTTACACATAACTTGGTTAGTGTAATATTTTCACATAACTAGGTTAGTTTAATATTTTCACATAACTAGGTTAGTTTAATATTTTCACATAACTAGGTTAGTTTAATATTTTCACATAACTAGGTTAGTGTAATATTTTCACATAACTAGGTTAGTGTAATATTTTCACATAACTAGGTTAGTTTAATATTTTCACATAACTAGGTTAGTTTAATATTTTCACATAACCGGGTTAGTGTAACATTTTCACATAACTAGGTTAGTGTAATATTTTCACATAACTAGGTTAGTTTAATATTTTCACATAACTAGGTTAGTTTAATATTTTCACATAACTAGGTTAGTGTAATATTTTCACATAACTAGGTTAGTTTAATATTTGCACATAACTAGGTTAGTGTAACATTTTCACATAACTAGGTTAGTTTAATATTTTCACATAACTAGGTTAGTTTAATATTTTCACATAACTAGGTTAGTTTAATATTTTCACATAACTAGGTTAGTTTAATATTTTCACATAACTAGGTTAGTTTAATATTTTCACATAACTACTTTTACTTCCATTTAATACAATGGTTCTTACCAATGGAATATTGAATTATAGTTTTCCATCCTGTTGTTGTTTGTTTTTCGAGCAAAGCCACATTTGCCGTGTCATCTGCGGGGAATCAAACCCTAGATTTTAGCGCTGTAACTTACTGCTGTCCAATCCCAATCTTTGATAACAACCAATATAAACACGTATAGTAAGTCTTAGTTATTCGTTTATTCTTCACTCTACCTAGAGATAGACTGTTCTTTCGTTTATGGTTTTTTTCTCTAGACTCAAAGATGGAAATCCTATGATGAAGGTAAAGTAATAAGGGCTCTAAATACAGATGTAGAAAACATGGTTACGGATGGGTATGTAAGAAATAGAAAAAAAAATTACAATAACTACACTTAAGATAAACAACATTAACCGTAACACTAGTGTATTTGGTACACCAGTACACAGAAAAACAAAGCTAGACGTTTACTGGATACAGTTTGATAGCTTTATCCCGTTTATGTATACAAAATATATCTTGTAACATGCTTATTAAACAGAGCTTATAACCTGTGTTCTACGTACTTTAATTTACACTCAGAAATTTCTCTCATACAGGATACTCTAAAACGTAACGGCTACGCACAACATTTATTACAAAAAAGTGCTAAATCCTTTCTAACTAAGAGATTCACTAATCTACCCAGACTATCAACTGTACCCAAACTCACTATATACCCTTGTCTTCCACACATTGGTAAACAATGTTTAACTTTAAAAAGCCAAATTAAACGCGTAATTTATCTTTACTACCCCCCAAGTTGATTTCAGATCAGTTTCTAATCCCACATCCCGCAGGCAGGAGTTTCTCTTTCTTCATGGCTTGTAGGCCTTTACACATGAGAAGACTGTAAGGCCTCCTCTGTTGGCAAAACCAAATGTCTACTAGTTAGAGCCAATGAACAGATCATCAAAAAAATAAAAAAAGTTGAGTAACTGCTGTGTTGGCAAATGTCTACTAGTTAGAGCCAATGAACAGATCATCAAAAAATAAAAAAGTTGAGTAACTTCTGTGTTTCCCCTATACACCAACATAGTGAAGAAACAGTGTACGAACTTAACCTATCAAATATCAGTATCATTTGCAAGGCCAACACTGACTTCAAATTACTGATTAAAGAAACTTTCCACATCAAACAACTTTCATCAACACTGAACAACATGTAGTCTTTGTTTAAATTGCACATTTTTTAATATATACAGTATTTTGTTTGTTACGTATTCAGTTTTAATATTGTTGTAGTTTTGATTAAATTTCTGTTATTATAGCAATGTATTTCAGTTAATTACTTAGGAATAATGTTTTTTTATATCTTGCTTTAAATACTGAAGATGGAACCTGTTTAGTTCCGAAATGTTTATTTGTGTTATAAAAAATATATAGTGTTAACACAAATGAAACTTTGGACGTTTTTCTTCCTTTGTACTTTTATTTTTTCGAAGTTTGGTAGATCAATATAGTAGTACAGAGACCACATAAGCGCCCCGTGAGGTCAAATTCGAACGCCGGCCACCTGTGTCACTCTATGGGGACCTCTAATGAAGTATGCTACATTTAATTGAGATTAGTCAAAAACTAAAGATGTTAAAGTGGACACATAGACAGGATTCCTCCACCACAGTGAATGGCATAGGAGCTCAGATATAAAAGCCAGCTCCCCCTATCTCACTTCTGAACGTGACTTCGAACAATAGAATAGCACTGTAAACACGTAGGTGGAATAGGGGTAGACAACACAGCCTCTTAGGGTAATTGGATTACAGCATTTCCCAACCTTTTTCAGCCATTGAAACTTTAGATCTCTATAAATATTGAATGTACCATTCAGAAACATTCTTATGTTAAACAGATAAAAATGATTATCACAAGAACTTCTTTTCCGTTTTAAAGTTCCTTTCTTTAGCTACCAATCCATGGATGACTAGTATCAATACTTGAAATCACTGTAAGTTTGATACGTTACCAAATAGTCACAAACACTTGAAAAGCTGCACTCAACTATCACTAGTGGCTAACTGAACGCGAGGCATCAATTAGGACTCTGCCCATAAATGAAATAGCCAATGACAAAGGGAATACGGGGTGGAACGATTTATGGACTGACGAGTTTTTAAGCCATACCTATTATCTGGCCTGATCCTTTACTCCGACTGTACTAAAAAAAATTTTCTTACGGAACCCATAGATATATCGTACGGAGCTCCAGGGTTTCGCGGAACACAGTTTGGGTAACGAACGCTGCATTAGTATCACACTGATTAAGAAACTCCACACCAAGGTCTTTCCGTGCATTACTTAATCAAAGAAAATAGCTTACGAATCCCCAAGGGTCCGGGATCCCCTGATTGGGAACCACTGCATTGGACCATGCTCGATCCATATAACGACTAACAAGATCCTTATGCCTAAAATATTTTGAATTTAGAAAAAAAATAAGCTTCGAAGGCCGGTCCGCATTATAAAATTTTAGAACTAATAAAGTCTGACCTCGGAATTTGTAACATAAAAAAACTGGTAAATCAGAAC
>NW_013678401.1:4638-10348 GCF_000517525.1 Limulus polyphemus | reverse complement strand
AAGACTAGAGGGAAGGCAGCTAGTCATCATCATCATCACCCACCGCCAACTCTCGGGCTACTCTTTTACCAACGAATAGTGGGATTGAGTGGTACATTATAACGCCCCCAGGCTGAAAGGGTGAGCATGTTTGGTGGGACGGGGATTCGAACCCGCGAACCTCAAATTGCGAGTCGAGCGTCTTAACCACCTGGCCCACTGTTATGATATATGGATTGATCTACTTTCCAGTGTTATGTAATTAATACGATAGCTGTACCTTTCACTCAAGAAGTAGCCACAATATATATCTGTATTTTTTGGTAACCCCTACAATATTTCTTTAAGTAATGAGCACAATAATGCGTTTGGGAGAAAATAGCACCAATTCTTTAATAGCCAAAAATCTATTAAGAATAATAAAATGTAACATTGGATGCATGATCTACTCAATACATTATTTAGATTCTTCATTTGTTTTTCATCAATAAAAATTCTACTACTTCATGTGCACAATATCTGTAAAACCCTAATATTTTTATTAACCAATTAACCGATACTTCAATTTACTGATAGTTTAATTGGTTAACCTTGTGACTACTGAGTATCCGTGGATTCTCTTGATATGCTGGCTTACTGATATATATATTTTTTTACCACTTTACTACTAAGTGACTGCGTGTTTTCTAGATGGTACTTCACTCTACTTAATGACTTATATATTTGTTAACCGTCTAATTGCTGTGCGACCATGTAGTTTATTTTATCTGATACTTCAGTTTAATAATATATTTGTTAACCACCTAACTACTGAATTCTGTATGTCTTTATATAAGGCACTTCTACCATTTTATGGCCTGTAGTGTTTCAGCAAATTATACTGTACTTCGGGTGGATTGTAACATTTTGTTTGGTTGAGACTATTTCGTTAATAGGTAAGTTATGAGAGTTCGTTCGGAATAAATTGACATATTAGGTAGATTTACAATTGGACTAAGTTATTGAGAGGCATACTGCATACCCAGCTATGCCCTTGGTGAAAGCCCGATAGATCCAGTAAAAGTCTACTAGTAAAAATGAACTCTCAGTCCATAATGAGCTTTCTTTTTGAAGTTCTTGTAATGTACTTTAAATATATTACATTAAAAGTTGTACAGGCTGTTTTAAGGATACTGTATCCTTCATTGTATTTTGTTGTTGTTGTTTTGTTTTTCTCTAGGAAACTCGGAAAATCTGCACAAATGGGCTAAAAATGAGCAAAATTTCTGCGAGGATTTTTAGAAGTGTTCATTTTCTAAGAAAACTGTTGTAAGATAGGAAAACTGGATAGAAAGTGAGGAGGTGTAGAAGTAATTCAAAAAACTTGGCAGAAATGGCAAAGTACTTGCGTCACTTCTTGCTCAAAGCAGCCCTTTTCACAGTAGAGATGTGGTCAAGATTTCTACTGTATGAACTTGATACATTTAATGCATTAATTTAATAATAGTTTTAATTTTGCTTCTACAGAAAACTATACTCTACGTCAAGAAAAGGGAAATATCCTAAGAAATATTTTAATTATAAAATAGTTCTCCATTTCAGGCTTAAGCGCTTATTCTAATCCTAGTATAAACAGCAAGTTAAATGGTGTGAATCAGAAAAGAGCGGGAAGTTAAAGAGCAGCAATATCTTTATCCTCAACATTGTAGCTAGATATGTTATTACTGTATATTTTGGTTGTTATGGAAAATAAACCAAAATGGTGAAAATTTTAGTTACAATCTTTGACTTGTAGAATTTTTTTTGTGGTGTGAGTTTTGTCCAAACTTAACTATTTACAATATCTACTGCAGTAACGATATAAAAATTATTCTATAAAATATTTTTCTTTGTCAATATGTGGAAAATCTTAATACAAATTTGGTTTGTTTTTTGGACTACTAAGTTAGCATGCCAAGTTCGATCTGGTTCGATCTACCCGTTGAGGAGGAGATGCGTCCACAGACAGACAGACAGAAAGTTTTCCTTGATAGTGGATGGTACCGCACCAGTATGGCTTAATGTGCATTGCGCATATGTGAAGTACGCCTATACCTCAATTTTTTACTCAGATCTGACAGAGATGGATAAAATGTGGTTTATTTTTACTCTATTTTAAAATGTTTTCAATTATTTTGTATCGCTAGTTCCATACTAATAAATGTACTGAAATATTAGTTTCCAATAGATTATAGTTTAGCAACAACATAAGCAAAACTAAATTAAACAAAGTCGAATTACTTTGTAACAAATAACACATATTTGTTTTTTTCTTCAAGGTCATCATAAAAACATTATTATTTTAGACATTATATATATATACATATATATATATATATATAGTAAATTGGAAGTCTTCCCGGTAAATTGTAATGTCTTAAAAATGGCGAAATGTCATATACATTTTATAAAACTTCATAGCAAATTAAATTCAGTATTGTATTCATGTAAGAAGTCCACACCTAAGTTATTTTTCTAATTTTATGTCTTCTAACATGGTTTTGCCATATATTATAGAACACTTAAGGTGAATTCTTTGTTTGTCAAACATATAAAAGACGTGTATTTATTTTCTTGGTTATCGAACTTAAGGAAATTATGTTTAGAAACCTAGTGTTGTGGTTAGTAGTTAAGATTTTACAAAATTGAATGGAGGATTTTCAAAATGATTTCTTATTAAAGCTCTGTATTTTTTGTCTTCATTAAGAATGCATGTTTGTTAATATATAAGTAAATCTGAGTGCCTAGTGAAAAATATCCTTTTGTAGTAAAGTAATAATTTACTGTTAGATAAAACTAGTTAATAGACAAGATTTCTAACAGTAGTATATAAATAAACTATTTTCACTCAAAAACTTTGAGTATGTTTTATGAATACAAATTCAGTTTCTACAATTTAAAAAGACGAGGGATCGTGCGCGAAACTTCTAACGCATGGTGGCGACACAATCGATGCGGTCACAGCACTGGGCCACCTCGCTTAGCAATTCAGCTCTTGGTCAGTCTCTAAGCCTATTTGAACGGTACATGAATTTTAGTTTTCTTCCTGATATTCATTTTACCAGTTTCACTAAAATTAGTGAGAAATGTTAAAACTGGAATCTTAGCATGATTAAGACGGAATTTAAATGCAGTGGAACTAAAACTACTGGCAGAAAATTAAATATAAATGTTGGAGGTATTCCCCACTCTACATAATTTAAAATTCAAAAACAGCTAAAATGGGATAGAAGAAAAGGCATAATTTAAAAATGTTTTTAACTGATGCATTTCCTGTCCCATTTTTAGCTGTTTTTGAATTTTAAATAAATGCTTGCAGAATTGTCGATTTGACCGACAGGTAAACAAAATAATATAAGAGATAATACAGTGTCAGACTGTTGTTTTGTTACATGAAAACAAGAAAGGTTTCAATATGTTGATAAAAACCTTGTTCAATAAAACGATATAATTGTAACTATTGAATGAAGGTAATGATAAGGATTAATTTTTGTTCACATTTAAATATGTGTATTTGGTACTGTCACTGACATTTTATAGGCCTAGGGCTAGGATAGTTTCCTTGGATATGTCAACTACTGGCTGATTGAAACGTTTTATCCTTTTCACTGTCACATGGACTGTGGTGTGATTGTCTTGAACCAGTTAAACACGTGGTGTGGGGAATGTATTTTGACAATAATATTTGACAACTTGACTCAACATAAAAAGGTTATAAAATTGGAATAATTTTAGACAAATTTATAAATGAAAAGCAGAACTATTGAAAACATTATTAAACATAGGCCTACCATAGCTATTTTCAGATACGTGGATGTCAAGTGGTCATGGCAAACAACAACTCGTTTCTTTGGTTTCCACTGGTCCCGTCTGAACGCACGAAACCACTTTAGAACATTCAGGCACACAACAAGTCGTTTGAGGCATTTTTGAGCTATTATATTTATTATTATTATCATATCATATTTATGAAGCAAACAGAAATCACGATAATAAGGCGAGACAAAGAACATGAAGAATATAAATATCCCGGTATCTGACTATAGACAAGGACAGCATCGCTACTAGCTACCATCAAGTGGTATAATTAGCATTCTTGTTACTTGTGTAAAAAAACACATTATGCTAATAAATCCTTTCATTGTAAAGTTGTGTGTAGAGTTAATTGCATACATTAGGCTCAAAATCTTATTCATGCTAATTAATTTATTGTATATGTAAATTACATTCTAATGAACAATTATTGATTACTTTTGTTCAAATACTAACGGACTCATGTTACCGCTTGTCTTGCTGTGACGTCACACGTATCTGGCTTCCAATGCCTAACCAGTTCCTCTACCAAAATAGGATTTTTGGCCTTATTAATAATATGTTTTTAAATATTGTAAGTTGTATGGGGGAAATGAACCAGTCATTATCTGCATCACGTTTGTGAAATAAAGAGATTAACAGTTCTGTTTTCCTTTTCGCTATGAAGTATATTTTACTGTCATCATACCAAAACATGTGTTTTACTGTTGATTCTTTTTGTTGTGTTATGGAAGTTATGCTTAGCTGTTGTTGCAAACATTTGTTATAAACATGTTAAAATTGTTAAACAGTGTAATAAAAAATTGGTAATGTTACGTAGTTTTATTTCGTAAATTATATATATTTCCGTTTTTTTTTCTTTTAGTGGTAGTATTCATTGGTTTGCATGCCCATACTGTTAATCTGAGGTTTCGTGGCGTTTTTCCTGCAAAAATAATCTCCACATTTTGAGATAGTCGTTACGTTATAACGATAACAGATAAATTCAATATTTAGTCCAAAACAGTTTCCAAAGAGTTGGCGGTGATTGTTTCGTAAATGTGGCTTCAAAATGAGAAATAGTTATACACATATCAGTTGGAGGAGCTCAAACTGAGAGAAAAACACACCCTATAAGTATCCTACAAATCAATCACTACTTTTCCTTTTAACTGCAAGCTCCCTAGCGGCACAATGGCATATCTGCGGACTTACACTGCTAGAAACCGGATTTCGATACTCGTGAGGGGCAGAGCACAGATAGCACATTGTGTAGCTTGGTGCTTAATTACAAACAAACAAATTATCTGCAAAATCTATAGAGAATAAAACGTAAATTTCCCATTAAATTTCTTATTTTGACCTAAACTAACGTAATTTGAGATTAATTTTGGAGAGGAACTTCTTATGTAAAAAGCGTAAAATTCATAGGGGGAAAGCGGGGAGATTTGGCATACTTGTTCTAATTCAGAATATGATCAACCAATGACGTAACAGATAACATATCATTATAGGTCGCGCTTATAAACAATTAACTATTAGAAAGGAGGATTTAACAACGGATATAGAGACAAATCTGGGTAAAGTGACAGGTGATAATTCTAAAAATATAATTCGAACTGAATGTTATAAACTTGTAAGTAATTTCAACCCAGTAGTGAAAAAAGAACAAAATGTAGATATCAAGGCTGTTAAATCATTAAGAGAAAATAAAAATATTGTTATTTGTAAAGCTGATAAAGGAGTGCAAATTGTAGTACTTAATAAATGTGACTACCTTAAGGGGGAAGAAGATATGTTAGAGAGAAGTACATATAACAAAGTTAAGAATACCCCTACTAATAAGTTTTTTTTTTAGTTTGTTTGAAGTTAAGCACAAAGCTACACAATGGGCTATCTGTGCTCTGCCCACCACGGGTAT